>NC_092092.1:6377152-6469652 GCF_045679555.1 Salvelinus alpinus
TGTTAAGAAAATCATAAGTGTATGTAAATGTTCCTAACAATACTGATCCTGTGAGCTGATAAAAGTACTATGCATATTGACTACAGCCTCTCATGTTCAGACCGATGCTGGTAGGGAGGCGCCAGAAAATGTAGCCAAACTTTCATGATACTTTTACATATACAGTGCCTTCAGAAAGTATTCACACCCCTTGACTTTTTTCTAACATTTTGTTGTGTTACAGACTGAAATTAAAATGGATTAAATTGAGATTTTTCTGGGACACTGGCCCACCACACTATACCCGATAATGACAGAAGAGCGAATGTTTTTTTTTTCTACTACTCATTTTTACAAATGAACATAAAATGCAAAAGCTGAAATGTCTTTAGTCAATAAGTATTCAACCCCTTTATTATGGCAAGACTAAATCAGTTCAGGAGGAAAAATTAGCATTAACAAGTCATATGGTAAGTTGCATGGACTCACTGTGTGCAATAATAGTGTTCAGTCTGCTTTCCACCAGACACTGAGAGAAGAATTCACCTTTCAGCAGGACAATAACCTAAAAACACAAGACCAAATCTACACTGGAGTTGATTTCCAAGAAGACAGTGAATGTTCCTGAGTGGCCGAGTTCATGTTTTGACATGAATCTGCTTGAAAATATATGTCAAGAAGGGCCTCCCAAGTGGCCCAGCGGTCTACGGCAATGCATTGCAGTGCTAGAGGTGTCACTACAGAACCTGGTTTGATCCCGGACTGTACCACAACCGGCTGTGATCGGGAGTCCCATAGAGTGGCGCACAATTGGCCCAGTGTCATCCGGGTTAGGGGAGGACTAGGGGAGATTTCATTCAAGGGTTTTGTATATTTTTACTATTTGCTACATTTTAGAATAATAGTGAAGACATCAAAATTATATATATATATATAATGTACGCACAAAACAATTTAGGCAACAGGGATCTTGATCTAGATTGGGTACCAGTCTCTTTAGCTAATCCTCTGCATGTACTCCAAGTCATGTGCCAAAGAGACGGGCCTTTCTTCCATCTTCAAATATGAACATTCTATCATGAATGAGCTCAAGGAGAACACTGGATTTGATCTTGATTCAATCACCCTCACAGCTATCCTCCAATCACAACGATTATGTAAATATTGGAACTATCACTTTTTTCTCTCTCCACAGAACACATTGGTATCCTGTTGCTAAGCAGACATTTTTTGTTTCTCCAGACGAAACCAGTCTGTCAAAAAGTTGCTACCTCAAGTCTAAATTCTCAAACTGAAATACATACTGCAATTTCAACCACAAAACTCATTTGCTTAGATCTAACAAATCGAATCAAATGTTATTGGTAATATACACATATTTAGCAGATGCTCCAACAGTGCAGTAGTATCTAAACAATTCACAACAATACTCAAATCTGAAAGAAAAATAATGGAATTAAGTAATATATAAATATTAGGACGAGCAAATGCCGCAGTGTCATTGACTAAAATACAGGAGAATAGAGACAACAGGATATACATATAGACAAGCCCCAAAACACAACAACTCACTTAGCTAACAGCTAAATGTTTGTTTATGACTTCATAATAAATTCAAATGTTATTTTCGAGGCTCCACATGTTGCCATGGAAAATATTATTGTTATTTCCAACAACCAATGAGCAACTCCGCAGTTTATCCAGCGCATATTGAACGTTGAGATTGTCAAAAGGCCAGTCTCTTTGCCAATGACAAGGAGTGGCAAGGAGTGGGATGTCAGTCAAAGAGACTGATTCTCGGACTAATCTTGATCCAGGAGGGGGGTGAATGTCTCTGCTGTATACAAGAAGCTTGATCTTGACATCTAGCCACTTAGCTAGCATGCTAGCAAACCGAAATAAACTCCATGCGAGCCCTGAGCTGGATCAGGGATCATTCATTTTACACATCTAACTCACCCAACATACTGCAAGCCCTCTACTCTCTTACCCAAGGATCAATCTCCCCATCACCTCCAGCTAGTCAGTCTAACTGAAACCACCTGTCCAGACTGATAAACCACAGAATCCTCCTCTGTGAAATATAGGTAGAGGGCTTCCCAGAACACACACCAGTTACCAATACAAAACACTTATCCCTCAAGAGAACCTTCCAGGAAACATCTGCCATGTTTGACCTTGCCAAATACATGACACGTTGTGACCTTACGATAGCCAAGCCTCACAAGATTTCAACGACAAGCCAGAGAACTATTGGGTAATGGAAGTGCAGACCTTCTACAATGCCACTGAAGGACTGAGATCTGAAACTCAGTGAAGAGCTTCGAGCTGCTGTCTGGAAGTGGCTTGACCCCGAGTCTTCAGAACATGCCAAAGAGAATACGGATAGTACCCAGTGCCTCGGTGCTCCAGAGGGGATCAGCTCTCTTCTTCAACATCGACAACTTCCAGAGGATTTCAAGCACAGACCATCAGAGACGTCGAGAGCTTGGAGACCTGATGTTAGAAGTGCAAGCAGCCAAAGCGGCGGAAAACTTAACTGGTCTTCCTACCTCGACACTGCGGGATCGATCCCATCGCCGAGAGGCTCCCCCATCAGCCTCCAAGAGTAAAAGGATATCACAAGGACTCACGCTTACAAGCAAAGGCATTCTACTGGCTTTCCACCTTTTTCATTGTCATGTTCACTCATCCGTAACGAAGCAGGGGGATACGCAATGACCCCAGCTTTTCCCTCTCAACATTTACTACGCCTTCGCCAAGATACAGAAACACGAAGGCCTTTGGGCTCCCGAGTGGCGCAGTGGTCTAAGGCACTGCATCTCAGTGCTAGAGGCGTCACTACAGACCCTGGTTCGAATCCAGGCTGAATCACAACCGGGCGTGCAATCGGGAGTCCCATAGGGTGGCGCACAATTGGCCCAGCGTTTGGCTGGTGTAGGCTGTCATTGTAAATAATAATTTGTTCTTAACCAACTTGCCTAGTTAAATAAAATAAAAATATGTTTTTATCTCAGTACACTAGACAGAGGTGGATAGCTCAGCCCATATACTGCTATGGATGGTCAGACAAGAAGGATGAGCGACCATGACGGGTATCAGGTATCTCACACCTGATAATACATGATCTAAGTGATTGATAGTTGGTATTCATAGAAGTATTGCCTCATTTACTTTGAAGAACTACTAAAATAGTGATTTTGTCAGACAGCGTAGGCAGCAGAACTATAGAGATGAGATGATGACTTGGAATGAAACAATAAAGTCATTAAATAAAACAAATGTAATATTTTATTAAAGTAATGTGAATAAATGATGGTTAATAAGTGACAACAAGCAGCAAATGGGCAGTGACTACACCTGTCATGGGACTTTTATTCATTGTTTTGTTCACAGTGTCGTTACAGCATTCAACCCAAGTAATCGAAACCAAAATTGAAAACCGTGATATTTTTTTTTTTAATCGAACCGAAAACGACCTCAAAAAGCAGTAATCTCTCAAACAGAGTGTCCCATCTACAAACGCCCCCCTCTCAAGGTGAACAGGGTTTAGGCCTCTGGAGGATCATAAATATTTCCTCAAGGAAAATTACATATGCTTTAGATGCACATGCCTCCACATGCCATCAAGCCATGAGCTGCCATGTCCTCATCCACTGTGCAGAGTGTAACAGTAACCAACATGAGCTGCCAGGTCCTCATCCACTGTGCAGAGTGTAACAGTAACCAACATGAGCTGCCAGGTCCTCATCCACTGTGCAGAGTGTAACAGTAACCAACATGAGCTGCCAGGTCCTCATCCACTGTGCAGAGGTTAACAGTAACCAACATGACGCCCACTCTCCCAGAGCCTAAGAGAACATGAGCATGCCAAGGAACGAAGGACTGTCATTGCATTCAAAATTACCATCGTCAAAAATGCACATCCAACCAGCAACTACGCCTCCAAGCAGCAAACCAATCCTCCTCGAGTGAGCAAGCCTACAGAGAAACCAATCCTCCTCAGTCAGCAAACCTCCAGAGAAAACAATCCTCCTCAGTCAGCAACAAACCTCCAGAGAAACCAATCCTCCTCAGTCAGCAAACCTCCAGAGAAACCACTCTTCTCAGAGCCCTTAAGCCTTGAGAACCAGGCAGATTCCAGAAGTAAACCAGCATCCAGAGTAAACCAGCATCCAGAGTAAACCATGCATCCAGAGTAAACCAGCTTCCAGAATAGTAAACCAGCTTCCAGAGCAAGCCAGCTTCCAGAGTGAACCAGTTGCCAGAGTAAACCAGTTTCCAGAGTAAACCAGTTTCCAGAGTAAACTAGCTTCCAGAGTAAACCAGCATCCAGAGCAAGCAAGCCTCTATAGACAACCAGCCAAGAGAACCAGCCAACATGCAGAGACCACAATTTCACCAGCCTCAAGCTGACCACATAGCCCATGCCAACGTCCTCTACTAACGTATGGGAGGACAAGTATGATGGCTCTAATCAAATCGCCCTGTAGGTATAATGCATTACGTTCCGGTTATAATGTATTGTAACACTTGTCATAAGTGTGTATGCATATCCTTCCTATGTAATGCACACTATCCAGGTGCCATCCATTACCTATAGAGATATTACAGCTCAGTTCCTGGCTTCCATTTGCAATGATAAAACATCCAACAGTCCCTGTGGCCTTTGACTATATACACTACATGTATAAAAGTATGTGTGGACCTGCTCATAAAACATCTAATTCAAAAATTATGGGCATTAATATGGAGTTGGTCCCCCTTTGCTGCTATAACAGCCTCCACACTTCTAGGAAGGCTTTCCACTAGATGTTGGAACATTGCTGCAGGGACTTGCTTCCATTCAGCAAAAGGGCATTAGCGAGGTCGGGCACTGATGTTGGGTGATTAGGCCTGGCTTGGAGTCGACGTTCCAATTCATTCCAAAGGTGTTCGATGGGGTTGAGGTCAGGGCTCTGTGCATGCCAGTCAAGTTCTTCCACTCCGATCTCGACAAACCTTTTCTGTATGGACCTCACTTTGTGCACAGAGGCATTGTCATGCTGAAACAGGAAAGGGCCCCAAAGTGTTGACACAAAGTTGGAAGCACAGAATAGTCTAGAATGTCATTGTCATGCTGTAGCGTTAATATTTCCCTTCGCTGGAACTACAGTAAGGGGCCTAGACTGAACCATGAAAAACAGTCCCAGACCACTACTTCTCCTCCACCAAATGTTACAGTTGACACTCTGCATTGGGGCAGGTAGAGTTCTCCTGGCATCTGCCAAACCCAGATTCGTCTGTCAGACTGCCAGATAATGAAGCGTGATTCATCACTCCAGAGAACGTGTTTCCACTGCTCCAGAGTCCAATGTGGGCAAGCTTTACTCCACTCCAGCCGACGCTTGGCATTGAACATGGTGATCTTAGGCTTGTGTGCGGCTGCTCGGCCATGGAAACCCATTTCATGAAGCTCCCGACGAACAGTACATGTGCTGACGTTGCTTCCAGAGGCAGTTTGGAACTTGGTAGTGAGTGTTGCAACCGAGGACAGATGAGTCTTACATGCTTCAGCACTCGGGGGTCCCGTTCTGTGAGCTTGTGTGGCCTACCACTTCGCGGCTGAGCTGTTGTTGCTCCTAGACATTTCCACTTCACATTAACAGCACTTACAGTTGACCGGGGCAGCTCTAGCAGGGCAGAAATTTTATGAACTGACTTGTTGGAAAGGTGGCATCCTATGACGGTACCACATTGAAAGTCGCTGAGCTCTTCAGTAAGGCCATTCTACTGCCAATGTTTGTCTATGGGGATTGCATGTCTGTGTTCTGTGTGCTCGATTTTATACACCTGTCAGCAACGGGTGTGGCTGAAATAGCCGAATCCACACATTTTAAGGGGTGTCCACATACTTTTGTATATATAATGTTGAACAGGACAATACCACAGTATAAATACCACACAAAACAACATGACCAGGGGGTCAATGGTTAGAAAAACTCCAGAGAAAATAAAGCTGAGAACCCTTTTGGGTGTGAAATTGCCCAGAACTAAGAAATGAACGAGAGATCCTTGCAACGTAATTCTCTAATTACAGTATGTTGTTCGTTGGGCAGATGGGGCACGGCTTTAACTAGGAGACTGTGCTGCTTCTTCTCTCTCCAGACTCCACAACAAAAAGGCCAAGCAGACAGCCAGCCACTTCAGCAGCTAGCCTCTTCAACAGCTAGACAGCTAGCCTCTTCGGCAGCTAGGCAGACAGCTAGCCTCTTCGGCAGCTAGACAGGTAGTCAGCCTCTTCGGCAGCTAGACAGGTAGTCAGCCTCTTCGGCAGCTAGGCAGGCAGTCAGCCTCTTCGGCAGCTAGCCTCTTCGGCAGCTAGACAGCTAGCCTCTTCGGCAGCTAGACAGGTAGTCAGCCTCTTCGGCAGCTAGGCAGGCAGTCAGCCTCTTCGGCAGCTAGCCTCTTCGGCAGCTAGACAGACAGTCAGCCTCTTCGGCAGCTAGACAGACAGTCAGCCTCTTCAGCAGCTAGGCAGCTAGACAGCTAGGCAGCTAGACAGCTAGACAGCTAGGCAGCTAGACAGCTAGGCAGGTAGACAGCTAGACAGCTAGACAGCTAGGCAGCTAGACAGCTAGGCAGCTAGACAGCCAGTCTCTTCGATGGGAGGAGGGGTAGAGAGATAAATAGAGAGTGAGTAGAAAAAAATAAACAGTCTCTCTGGCTCTGTCATACGAACCATTCCTCCACTCGATATGTCACCACATAAACAAATGTATGGTGTAAACACTGAAGATTAGTGCTCCTGAGAAGTGAATCACTGCGCTGGAATGAGGTTGGTTTACACCAGGCTGTTCCCTCTCCTCAGCCTTCCCCAGCCCAGCCAGCCCAGCCAGCCCAGCCCAGCCCAGCCCAGCCAGCCCAGCCCAGCCAGCCCAGCCAGCCCAGCCCAGCCAGCCCAGCCAGCCCAGCCCAGCCCAGCCAGCCCAGCCCAGCCAGCCAGCCCAGGCAGCCCAGCCCAGCCAGCCCAGCCAGCCCAGCCAGCCAGCCCAGCCCAGCCAGCCAGCCCAGCCCAGCCCAGCTAACTCAATACTTAGACCCTAATTAAAGACAATCTGCCACTTGATAACTGATCACATCGGTTGTCTGTGTATGTGTGTCGCCTCTGTAAGACTTCACACCACTGTTTATTAGTGCTGCCTAGTTTGTTCATCTCCAGGGGAGGTATGAAGAGAGAGAGAAAGAGAGACAGACAGAGAGAGAGAGAGAGAAAGAGAGACAGAGAAAGAGAGACAGAGAAAGAGAGACAGAGAGAGAGACAGAGAAAAGTGGGGGGTAAAATTAAAGCGTGGAGGAGAAAATAAATCCAAATTAATAAAGAGCAGTGTGATGGTTTATAACATATCAGCACTCAGCTCAGAGATGAGTAATAAGATGTCACATACAGTATATTGACAGCAAGGATGTATCTAGGCTGTGTCTAGGCTGTGTCTCGGCTGTGTCTAGGCAGTAAATAGACTGTATCTAGGCTGTGTCTAGGCAGTAAATAGACTGTGTCTCGGCTGAGTCTAGGCTGTGTCTAGGCTGTGTCTAGGCTGTGTCTAGGCAGTAAATAGACTGTGTCTAGGCTGTGTCTAGGCAGTAAATAGACTGTGTCTAGGCTGTGTCTAGGCTGTGTCTAGGCAGTAAATAGACTGTGTCTAGGCTGTGTCTAGGCAGTAAATAGACTGTGTCTCGGCTGTGTCTAGGCTGTGTCTAGGCTGTGTCTCGGCTGTGTCTCGGCTGTGTCTAGGCAGTAAATAGACTGTGTCTAGGCTGTGTCTCGGCTGTGTCTAGGCAGTAAATAGACTGTGTCTAGGCTGTGTCTAGGCTGTGTCTAGGCAGTAAATAGACTGTATCTCGGCTGTGTCTCGGCTGTGTCTCGGCTGTGTCTAGGCTGTGTCTCGGCTGTGTCTAGGCTGTGTCTCGGCTGTGTCTCGGCTGTGTCTTGGCAGTAAATAGACTGTATCTAGGCTGTGTCTAGGCAGTAAATAGACTGTCTAGGCTGTGTCTAGGCAGTAAATAGACTGTGTCTAGGCTGTGTCTCGGCTGTGTCTCGGCTGTGTCTTGGCAGTAAATAGACTGTATCTAGGCTGTGTCTAGGCAGTAAATAGACTGTGTCTAGGCTGTGTCTCGGCTGTGTCTAGACTGTGTCTAGGCTGTGTCTCGGCTGTGTCTCGGCTGTGTCTAGGCTGTGTCTAGGCAGTAAATAGACTGTGTCTAGGCTGTGTCTAGGCTGTGTCTAGGCAGTAAATAGACTGTGTCTAGGCTGTGTCTAGGCTGTGTCTAGGCAGTAAATAGACTGTGTCTAGGCTGTGTCTAGGCTGTAAATAGACTGTGTCTAGGCTGTGTCTAGGCTGTTTCTCGGCTGTGTCTAGGCTGTGTCTAGGCAGTAAATAGACTGTGTCTAGGCTGTGTCTAGGCAGTAAATAGACTGTGTCTCGGCTGTGTCTCGGCTGTGTCTAGGCTGTGTCTCGGCTGTGTCTCGGCTGTGTCTCGGCTGTGTCTCGGCTGTGTCTAGGCTGTGTCTAGGCAGTAAATAGACTGTATCTAGGCTGTGTCTCGGCTGTGTCTAGGCTGTGTCTAGGCTGTGTCTAGGCTGTGTCTCGGCTGTGTCTCGGCTGTGTCTAGGCTGTAAATAGACTGTGTCTATGCTGTGTCTCGGCTGTGTCTATGCTGTATCTAGGCTGTGTCTAGGCAGTAAATAGACTGTGTCTAGGCTGTGTCTAGGCAGTAAATAGACTGTGTCTAGGCTGTATCTAGGCAGTAAATAGACTGTGTCTCGGCTGTGTCTAGGCTGTGTCTCGGCTGTGTCTAGGCAGTAAATAGACTGTGTCTCGGCTGTGTCTCGGCTGTGTCTAGGCAGTAAATAGACTGTGTCTAGGCTGTGTCTAGGCAGTAAATAGACTGTGTCTAGGCTGTGTCTAGGCTGTGTCTAGGCAGTAAATAGACTGTGTCTAGGCTGTGTCTAGGCAGTAAATAGACTGTGTCTAGGCTGTGTCTAGGCTGTGTCTAGGCTGTGTCTCGGCTGTGTCTAGGCAGTAAATAGACTGTGTCTAGGCTGTGTCTCGGCTGTGTCTAGGCTGTAAATAGACTGTGTCTAGGCTGTGTCTCGGCTGTGTCTAGGCTGTGTCTAGGCAGTAAATAGACTGTGTCTAGGCTGTGTCTAGGCTGTGTCTAGGCAGTAAATAGACTGTGTCTAGGCTGTGTCTAGGCTGTAAATAGACTGTGTCTAGGCTGTGTCTAGGCTGTGTCTCGGCTGTGTCTAGGCTGTGTCTAGGCAGTAAATAAACTGTGTCTAGGCTGTGTCTAGGCAGTAAATAGACTGTCTCGGCTGTGTCTCGGCTGTGTCTCGGCTGTGTCTCGGCTGTGTCTCGGCTGTGTCTCGGCTGTGTCTAGGCAGTAAATAGACTGTATCTAGGCTGTGTCTCGGCTGTGTCTAGGCTGTGTCTAGGCTGTGTCTAGGCTGTGTCTCGGCTGTGTCTCGGCTGTGTCTAGGCTGTAAATAGACTGTGTCTATGCTGTGTCTCGGCTGTGTCTATGCTGTATCTAGGCTGTGTCTAGGCAGTAAATAGACTGTGTCTAGGCTGTGTCTAGGCAGTAAATAGACTGTGTCTAGGCTGTATCTAGGCAGTAAATAGACTGTGTCTCGGCTGTGTCTAGGCTGTGTCTAGGCTGTGTCTCGGCTGTGTCTCGGCTGTGTCTAGGCTGTAAATAGACTGTGTCTATGCTGTGTCTCGGCTGTGTCTATGCTGTATCTAGGCTGTGTCTAGGCAGTAAATAGACTGTGTCTAGGCTGTGTCTAGGCAGTAAATAGACTGTGTCTCGGCTGTGTCTCGGCTGTGTCTAGGCAGTAAATAGACTGTGTCTAGGCTGTGTCTAGGCAGTAAATAGACTGTGTCTAGGCTGTGTCTAGGCTGTGTCTAGGCAGTAAATAGACTGTGTCTAGGCTGTGTCTAGGCAGTAAATAGACTGTGTCTCGGCTGTGTCTAGGCTGTGTCTAGGCTGTGTCTCGGCTGTGTCTAGGCAGTAAATAGACTGTATCTAGGCTGTGTCTAGGCAGTAAATAGACTGTCTAGGCTGTGTCTAGGCAGTAAATAGACTGTGTCTAGGCTGTGTCTCGGCTGTGTCTCGGCTGTGTCTTGGCAGTAAATAGACTGTATCTAGGCTGTGTCTAGGCAGTAAATAGACTGTGTCTAGGCTGTGTCTAGGCTGTGTCTCGGCTGTGTCTCGGCTGTGTCTAGGCTGTAAATAGACTGTGTCTAGGCTGTGTCTTGGCTGTGTCTAGGCTGTGTCTAGGCTGTGTCTAGGCAGTAAATAGACTGTGTCTAGGCTGTGTCTAGGCTGTGTCTAGGCAGTAAATAGACTGTGTCTAGGCTGTGTCTAGGCTGTGTCTAGGCAGTAAATAGACTGTGTCTAGGCTGTGTCTAGGCTGTAAATAGACTGTGTCTAGGCTGTGTCTAGGCTGTGTCTCGGCTGTGTCTAGGCTGTGTCTAGGCAGTAAATAGACTGTGTCTAGGCTGTGTCTAGGCAGTAAATAGACTGTGTCTCGGCTGTGTCTAGGCTGTGTCTCGGCTGTGTCTCGGCTGTGTCTCGGCTGTGTCTCGGCTGTGTCTAGGCTGTGTCTAGGCAGTAAATAGACTGTATCTAGGCTGTGTCTCGGCTGTGTCTAGGCTGTGTCTAGGCTGTGTCTAGGCTGTGTCTCGGCTTTGTCTAGGCTGTAAATAGACTGTGTCTATGCTGCGTCTCGGCTGTGTCTATGCTGTATCTAGGCTGTGTCTAGGCAGTAAATAGACTGTGTCTAGGCTGTGTCTAGGCAGTAAATAGACTGTGTCTAGGCTGTATCTAGGCAGTAAATAGACTGTGTCTCGGCTGTGTCTAGGCTGTGTCTCGGCTGTGTCTAGGCAGTAAATAGACTGTGTCTAGGCTGTGTCTAGGCAGTAAATAGACTGTGTCTAGGCTGTATCTAGGCAGTAAATAGACTGTGTCTCGGCTGTGTCTAGGCTGTGTCTCGGCTGTGTCTAGGCAGTAAATAGACTGTGTCTAGGCTGTGTCTAGGCAGTAAATAGACTGTGGCTCGGCTGTGTCTCGGCTGTGTCTCGGCTGTGTCTCGGCTGTGTCTCGGCTGTGTCTAGGCTGTGTCTAGGCAGTAAATAGACTGTATCTAGGCTGTGTCTCGGCTGTGTCTAGGCTGTGTCTAGGCTGTGTCTAGGCTGTGTCTCGGCTGTGTCTAGGCTGTAAATAGACTGTGTCTATGCTGTGTCTCGGCTGTGTCATTGCTGTATATAGGCTGTGTCTAGGCAGTAAATAGACTGTGTCTAGGCTGTGTCTAGGCAGTAAATAGACTGTGTCTCGGCCGTGTCTAGGCTGTGTCTCGGCTGTGTCTAGGCAGTAAATAGACTGTGTCTAGGCTGTGTCTAGGCAGTAAATAGACTGTGTCTAGGCTGTGTCTAGGCTGTGTCTAGGCTGTGTCTCGGCTGTGTCTAGGCAGTAAATAGACTGTGTCTAGGCTGTGTCTAGGCAGTAAATAGACTGTGTCTAGGCTGTGTCTAGGCTGTGTCTCGGCTGTGTCTCGGCTGTGTCTAGGCTGTGTCTAGGCTGTGTCTAGGCCTTGACACACCTTCATACCAGAGAGAGTGAAGTTATACCAGGACAGAGCACCCTGAACAGGGGCAGTGAGGGTGTTTCAGAGTGAAGTTATACCAGGACAGAGCACCCTGAACAGCGGGGCAGAGTGTGTATAAGATAAGATTTACGACCAGCGGTGTCTTGTTGTGCTAATTTGAACTAATTTGCCGTAATCCACCCTTGGACTGTGGTAATTAAGCTCCACTAATAGCCTATATCTTTGGGCCAGTCAACCCTATTACTTCTTAATAATGTTGTAATGAAAATGTATATGAATGACATACGCGTATATACCTACTGTTTTACAAAGAAATGTTTTACAACGGAAATGTTTCACAAGACATCAACCAAATCCCTAAAGCAGACAACCTGCAGTGACTTCTTAGGCTACAGCATTGTACACTTGATTCTACCACCCAGATGAGTTAAACAAGGGCTCTACTCAAGCATTCCTCTAGATATGGGAAGCTTGACAGATGCATGTGGGAAGTAAGATATCTTGCAGACAGACAGACAGACAGACAGTGGAACTCCAATCTGACTATAGCTGTGATCTCATCAGCCATGAATTAATATTGCAAAGAGACAAGTTAAGCAAAGATGCACGAAAAGAGAGTGAAAATCACAGGAGAGAATTCAGGCAACAATTATAAAACATCTCACAGCGGCGCATTAAAATTCTAATTAGGACATATTATTTTAATTGCTAAGGAGATGGGAGTCAAAACAAGGTTAACGAACGCTCCCTTAACATGCAAATGAACACGCGGAGAGAACGTCTTTAATATTCAAAGAATCTGCTTGACTTCTTCCACAAAAAAAGGCATTTAATTTAGTTGTTCCACCCCCACAACTAGGCGATAAGCCTATCAGTGTAGACAGCCAATCAATCATTTAATCAAATGTATTTTATGAAGCCTTTTTTACGTCAGCAGTTGTGACAAAGGTGCTTTACAGAAACCCAGGCCTTGATCCCAGAGCAAGCCTTCAACAGATGAAACATGATCCTATAGAACAAGTCTACAACAGACGAAACATGATCCTATAGAACAAGTCTACAACAGATGAAATATGATCCTATAGAACAAGTCTACAACAGATTAAACTGCTGTACATGTATTTTATATTTGACAAATCATCAAGGACATCTCGCTAATTCTTTGCCAAAAAAAAACATGTAGTGAATTGAGTTGTTGCTATGTACAACATCTTCCAACAACAGTCAGTCCCATGGTACAGTACACTTTATATTGCGGGTGGTAAATTCCCGTCTGACAGACGCACCAGTGTGACTCTGTAGACATAAAGACCGACAGCGGTTGTGACAGACAGCCGGCACAAGGGCTGACACTGACGAGAGAGACAGCATGTCACTGAACATGGATTTATGAAGCAGGCCAGACAGGGGCTTACAGAATCATGTAGCGTTCAATAACACTATGATGTCAAGTGGTGTGTTCCAAATGGCATCCTATTACCTATGCGGTGCACCTGTTTTGACCAGGAGCCCATAGGGAATAGGGTGCCATTTGGTCTAGCGCTACAGGAAACAGCCCATATTGGTGTTACCTTTGATACACTACTCCACACACACTCCACCAAGTGGTTTAAGCAGACCTGGGTTCAACAAGTATTCAAAATACTTTATCTGGGCTCGATTGAGCTTACCTGGGCTTAACGGGACCAATTGAATTGTCCCCAAACTGCAAACCCCGCCCATCTGGCAGTCCAGGCAGGCTAAATGCTCAAAGTAGGTGAACGATTTCAAATAAGTCTTTGAACCCACTGTTCCACATAGGCTGCTGGTTAAAGAGGCATCCATTTCTAACAGTGAGAGGTTTATGAGGAAATAAGCAGCACTTTAAAAAGGGCAGTTCTGTTGCTCGCCACCCACAAAGCCTTTTTTCACTTTATTTTAATTTTATACTTGTGAGTGTTAATTAGAAGGAGTTTTACTTTCACACAGCGCTACCATTTCTCCTGAGGTCCTATCAGTAATTACAGTGTCTGCATCCCAAATCACAACTTATTCCCTACATAGTGCACTAGTTTTGACGTTTAGGGTGCCATTTGGGGACGTAGCCAGTGTTGTGTGTGTGTGTGTGTGTTGCCAGCAGCTTTACACACACACACACACACACACACACACACACACACACACACACACACACACACACACACACACACACACACACACACACACACACACACACACACACACACACACACACACACACACACACACACACCCACCCACACACACACACACACACACACACACACACACACACACACACACACACACACACACACACACACCAGAGCAGCCATTTTCAAACGTTAAATTCCTAACAGAACATAATAAAAACTCTAGATATACTCATGTTTTTACAATGAGATATTGATATTCCTCTGGTAGTAGGTATTGATATTCCTCTGGTAGTATCTGGAGAGCGGTTCCCCACACTGTACTGTAAAAAGTTACTCACACACAGTATACACACACACACACTGTACTGTAAAAAGTTACACAAACACAGTATACACACACAACGTTTGCACACACACATCTACTTTCCTCTATTGGCTCTGACTGAATGGGGGCCCTTGGAGTTGGCTCGTGCTGGCTAGCCCAGCTTCTCCAGTGTACAGTGTACAAGCCAGGTCTGACAGCTCTGATCATTCCTGAGAAAGCAAAAGCTGCTCAGGGATCGCTTTACAATTCTCAGGGGCTGGAATAACCCGATGTTGAACTGATCTGCCCACTGATCCACCCCCCCCCCCCCCCGCCCCCCCTGTAGTGGGTTAGGAACGTGTGAAGGAGCCTTTTGGGAATGAGCTAGTGATATCAACATCCGCACTTCGTGTTGCTCTGTCTGAGCAGATTGTCTGACTTGATTAGTCTTTGCCCCCCCCCCACCCCAGGCTAGAACTCCTCTCTCTATCCCTCCAAAAGTGCTCTCTCTCTCTCTCCCCCTATAGTCTCAAGGTGTAGGCTATTACGCTGAGTGAGAGCACTGTAAGTTAATAGGATTTGCTCCCGATCAAGAGACGGAGCCATTTTCTGCTATGGCTGTTACAGGCCGGAGAACAAAAATAAATGTTCCTTTATTCAACACCACTAACCGTCTACCACCACCCACTCTGACCCCGCCCCTCCTTTTCCCCTTGTCTGTTATTTCTCAGGGAGGTTGTGTTCTCTCTCTCTCTCTCTCTCCCCTCTCTCCCTCCCTCCCTCCCTCCCTCCCTCCCTCTCCCTCCCAGTTAAAAGGGGAAAAAAGTAGGCACTTTTTTTTTGGGTTAAGGGAGAGAATTAAACTTGCACGGTAAGTAGATAGAGCCCGAGTCCCAGGCTTGGCTGTTGGACAGAAAACAAACTAAGGGGATTTCAGCTGAATCAAAATGGACTATGGGTATAGCTCGGAGGGGTAATCATTGAGGAGTAATTGCCAGGGGGCTTTGTGTAATGTATTCTTCTTCTCTCTGAGGTAAAACCTTGTACAAAGAAAAGAGGGATAATAGCTAAGAGGATCGACATATTAAACTGTGTGTGCTGGTCCAACCTTTAACTCTACGCTTAACCTCGGCCCCAGCCAGTAATTACGCTGTTAATTACTAGCTGATCTGAGGACTGGGGAGGACTTTAGATATCCATTGGGTTTAAAGACCTCCCTCTGAGGTATAGTGGACGTTAAGAAATCGTTCAGACACTACTGTTCATAAGGGACAGATAACATTGTACTGTATTTGGTGTTCTATACTATATAAGCCTAATAATATATGCCATTTAGCAGATGCATTTATCCAAAGTGACTTAGGGAAAGGGTGATACCTAGTCAGCTAGTCAGTACAACTGAATGCATTCAACTGAAATGTGTCTTCCGCATTTAACCCAACCCCTCTGAATCAGAGAGGTGCGGTGGGGGGGGGGGGGGGGGGGCTGCTATAAATTGACATCCACGTCTTCGGCGCCCGGGGAACAGTGGATTAACTGCCTTGTTCAGGGGCAGAGCGACAGATTTTTACCTTGTCAGCTTGGGGATTCGATCTAGCAACCTTTCGGTTACAGGCCCAAAGCTCTAACCACTAGCCTACCTACCGCCCCTTACAAGTAGTGTGTACATACATTTTTATATGGGTCACCCCAGTGGGAATCAAACTGATGACCCTGACGTTACAAGGGTCATGCCAAATGTTCTCTGCCCATTGTCTGTCATTTAGTACTTTGCATTAAACACAATACTGTATGAAGTTCTATGGATGTGAGTGGTGTTTGAACCAATTATAAGTCTCTGAATTAAAAAAAAACACAAATATTTGTCTTTGGTTGCTTCGTAAACAACAGGTGTAGACAAACAGTAAAATGTGACCCGTTTCAAGAAGCTAGGCATATGTCGCACATCACTACCTCACAGGAGAGGCATTTGAAAGTTGTTTTTGGGTAGAAATACCTTCTGGAACATGTGAACTTTCATGTGCCTTAATAACAAACTTGTATGCCATCTGTAAATACGAATAAAATTGTTAAATTACGAGCCTAGTTGGTTTATCCACAGATAAATACAGGAACCTTCCCGCTAGCCATGATTGGCTGAGATAATGGATGGGCTGGACATGCCAAGAGATGAGTTCAGATTGGTCTGCCATGTAGCAGGCTTCTGTCTATAACATGAGCTGCTCAGTATGTAATAGCTAAGGAGATGGAGATGAAATTCAGGTGTTTGATTTCAAATAACACTGTAATGTTTACACCTTCTGTACCCAAGATCCAAGTGACAAATGAACTGTAGAGAATCCTTTCCATCTATATCATGAAGAATTTAAAAAGTGTTGCAACTGCTTTCAACATTGCTGCCTTGAAGTTAACAGGCGCCATCGGCAAAGATCAGAGGGAAAGAGTTGTGATGGGACTACTTTCCGGAAGACAATCGTGCCAGCTGATTTTAATTGAACGAGACACTGTAGAGTCTTCCGATGTCACTGACGGGGAAGAAACGGTGATCAACAGTGTTGTTGTCATGGAAGGAGTTGACCGCGTTTTGAAATCAGTGGAATGCCTGGTGGAAGAGTGATGAAAAATACGGAGAGAGTCAAAAAGAGAACACAGGAGGCTGTTGTATGAAACATCGGTCTCCGGATTACATCTTTAAACTAAGGGCAACTATAGCATCCATGACAGAGAGGGAGAATCGTTCATGTATACAGGTAAGAGCTACATTAAGAGATATTATAAGTTTCTAATTTGGTCAAAAAGTTGTTTTCATTACAAGTTAAAGTGTACTGTTAACTAGCTAGCTAACGTTTGCTGGCTGGCTCTCTAGCTAACGTTTTGTGTATGATCTATGTAGTAATATTATTTGTATTTCAGAAATCCATTTGAATTGCTAGTTAACATTGAACCAGGTTGGTTACCTTATTCGACCTGCAGATTCATGCATGGTGCATTGTAGTATGGGATTATGGTAAATTGTTCAGCTAGCTAGCAACATCTCTAAACAAAAAACTCCACTATGCAAGTAACCATTTCACTGTACCGTTAACACTTGCTGTATCCTGTGCATGTGACAAATGTATTTGATGTAGTGTGTGTTTATCAGAGATGGTAATGTGAAGAACAACATGACCTGCACCAATAAAATGTATTTTTACTACTACTTTTTGATTCTACCTTCACCACTTTTAGAATTGAAATCTATGGTTGTTTACTACACTACATTATTCTCTCTGTTTAGCACATGGCCTCACATGTGAATCCTTAAAGAGATGGGCGGGGCTAAGGCGTAAGAGGGTGTGAACGATGCTGAATGGGTGTAGACAAAGAAGAGCTCTCCAGTAGGTGTACCAAAAGATTCAAGGGACATTTTCTCAAAAGTGGAGTTACAAGTTTATCAACTTTCAAAGCAGAATTACTTTCCCATTGTTCCTGCAGTGTATGATATACAATTTTCTAGCTCGGAGTCTCTACTTTTATCCAACGTAAAAAAAAAAAAACATTTTCAAATGTAGCTACATAAGATTGAATACAGGTGATGGGTCTCAAATGGTAGAGCCACACCTGTTGGCATATGTTCAAAACCTTTGAATAGACATGCATAGCAACATTGTTCACCGACCAACCATATAATATACAGTTGAAGTCGGAAGTTTACATACATTTAGTTGACTGTGCCTTTAAACAGCTTAGAAAATTCCAGAAAATTATGTCATGGCTTTAGAAGCTTCTGATACGCTAATTGGCATCATTGGAGTCAATTGGAGGTGTACCTGTGGATGTACTTCAAGGCCTACCTTCAAACTCAGTGCCTCTTTGCTTGACATCATGGGAAAATCATAGGAAATCATCTCAGAAAAAAAATTGTAGACCACAAGTCTGGTTCATCCTTGAGACCAATTTCCAAACGTCTGAAGGTACCACGTTCAACTGTACAAACAATAGTACGCAAGTATAAACACTATGGGACCACGCAGCCGTAATACCGCTCAGGAAGGAGACGCGTTCTGTCTCCTAGAGATGAACGTACTTTGGTGCGAAAAGTGCAAATCAATTCCAGAACAACAGCAAAGGACCTTGAAGATGCTGGAGAGTAGTCCCATAACACAAAAGTGTCTATATCCACAGTAAAACAAGTCCTATATCAACATAACCTGAAAGGCTGCTCAGCAAGGAAGAAGCCACTGCTCCAAAACCGCCATACAAAAGAAAGACTATTTCAAAAGAACAGTCTGACTTGGGCAGTTGCCATCAGACACCTTTTAGGGCCTTCCTCTGATACCACCTGGTATGGAGGTTCTGGATGGCAAGGAGCTCGGCCCAAGTGATGTACTTGGCCGTACGCACTATCCTCTGTAGCGCCTTGCGGTCGGATGCAAAGCAGTTGCCGTACCAAGCGGTGATGGCACCAGTCAAGATGCTCTCAATGGTGTGGCTGTAGAACTTATTGAGGATCACATTTTTTTCTGCCTCCTGAGGGGGAAGAGGCGTTGTCGTGCCCTCTTCACGACTGCGTTGGTGTGTTTTGAACATGATAGGTCCTTAGGGATGTGGACACCAAAGAACTTCAAGCTCTCGACCCGCTACCACTGTTGTGTCGTCAGCAAACTTAATGATGGTGTTGGAATCGTGCGCAGCCACTCAATCTTGAGTGAACAAGGAGTACAGGAGGGGACTAAGCACGCACCCCTGAAGGGACCCTGTGTTGAGGGTCAATGTGGAGGATGTGTTGTTGCCTACCCTCACTACCTGGGGGCGGCCCGTCAGGAAGTCCAGGATCCAGTTGCAGAGGGAGGTGTTTAGTCCCAGGGTCCTTAGCTTGGTGATGAGCTTGGAGAGCACGATGGTGTTGAATGCTGAGTTGTAGTCAATGAATAGGATTCTCACATATAGTACCTTCAGAAAGTATTCATACCACACAAGTATTTCAAAATAGTAAAAAACTATCTACACAAAATACTCTGTCAAAGTGGAAGAAAAATTCTAACATTTGTTTAAAAAATATGAAAAATATAACTAATATGTCTTGATTACATAAGTATTCAACTCCCTGTCATGTTAGAATCAACTTTGGCAGTGATTACAACTGTGAGCCTTTCTAGGTACGTCTCTATGAGCTTTGCACACCTGGACTGTACAATATTTGCTAATTATTTATTTATTTTTTATTCTCCAAGCTCTGTCAGGTTGGTTGTTGATCATTGCTAGAGAGCCATTTTCAAGTCTTGCCATAGATTTTCAAGCTGATTTAAGTCAAAACTGTAATTTCGGCCACTCAGGAACATTCAATGTTGTCTTTGTAAGTAACTCCAGTGTATATTTGGCCTAGTGTTTTACATTATTGTCCTGCTGAAAGGTGAATTTGTCTCCCAGTGTCTGTTGGAAAGCAGACTGAACCAGGTTTTGCTCTAGGATTTTTCCTGTGATATGTTTTTGGGGATTTGCCCCAAACATAACACTTTATATTCAGGACATAAAGTGTATTTCCTTGCCACATTTTTTTGCAGTATTACTTTAGTGCCTTATTGCAAACAGGATGCATGTTTTGAAATATTTGTATTCTGTTCAGGCTTCCTTCTTTTCACTTTGTCTATTAATTTAGGTTAGTATTCTTGACTGACGGACCTTACAGATAATTGTATGTGTGGGGTACAGAGATGATGTAGGCATTAAAAAAATCACGTTAAAAACTATTATTGCACACAGAGTGAGTCCATGCAACATGTTATGTGACTTGTTAAGCAAATTTGTAGTCCTGAATTTATTTAGGTTTGCCATAACAAAGGGGTTGAAAACTTATTGACTCAAGACATTTCAGCCTTCCATTTTGACATGATCGGGTATTATGTGTAGGCCAGTGACACAAAATCTCAGTTTAATCCATTTAAAAATGCAGGGTGAAAAAGTAAAGCGGTGTGAATACGTACTGAAGGCAGTGTACAGTAGGTGTTCCTCTTGTCCAGGTGGGAGAGGGCAGTGTGGATTGCAGTAGAGATTGCGTCATCTGGGGATCTGTTGGGGGGGGCAGTATGCCAATTGATTTCACCATACATCTGAGCAGCTCAACTCACTCTCTCCCAGAAATGTCTAAACGTCTTCAGTCAGTGAGTAGAATAGTTAAGTTGAGTCAGTACAGCTACATAAACCCAGTGGGAGAGCTTGGAATAGTCTGGCCGATGTTAATGATGCAATTTATATGTGAGGGGGGGACCGGTGTTTGGCAGGCTCTTTCCATCTGAGCAGAGCGGAGCGGGGCTACACAACCAACCAGCTCCCACCCTCCATCTCTCCCTCTTTCTTTCCCTCACTCCATCTGTCTCTCTTTCCCAGCCTGCATGACGGAGGGGGTGGTGGAGGAGGATGTCAGAGCCCAATGTGAAAAGGGAGCGAGCGCGCCACTGATAAGAACCATTACTATTAGTGTCTGTCTGTCACCTGCTGTGCCTCATCCAGCCTGCCTACCTCTTTCTATCCCCGCACATCTCTCTCTCTCTCATCCATGCCTCACCATTTTCCTCAGGGTGCATCACTTCAAATTTGCACTCTCTCACCTTCAGATTTTTCCACCCTGTCACAGGTTCTCTCAGTGTGATAGCAAACTAGAAAATACACTCCCAAAACCAACAGTGTGGTAGCTAGGCCTCTCTCTTCAATACAGGTGGTGATTTAATGATTTGGCAACACAATAATAATACCCTTTCAAATGCAGTTGTTTGTAATTACACAGTACTCCAAACCAGAAAGGTACCCAGCCTGCTGTTTCATGATTCATTATTGTTTTATAGAGTGGCACAATCGGAAGTTCCAGAGCGCTCTTTAAACTCCTGACCCCGGTAGAAATTAACAGTAATGTGCAGCATACTCTGTTATTTTCCCTCCAATCCTTTGAACCAAAATATTTAAAGCTGTTTTCCTTTAGTTGCTATGCAACACCTCAACCACAAGAGCAGGAGCACGCCGAGAACGTGCCAAATAAATTCTACCTCCACAGACGAACCCTTCTCCACGAGAAGAATGGCAGAGATGCATTAACATATGCACATGTTAAATGTAACCTATAGCCTAACAGTTGGCTTGTGTTAGCTAACAGTTGGTTTGTGTTTAAAACGCATCGTCATAGTTTTATTCATCATTGTGTCAATTGACCATGTCAACAGAATATTCTAGCCAATAGCAGTAACAAGCCATTGTTTACTGCCTAGCAGGTTCTGATCCCATTCCAAAGCCATTTGAGTAGTTTCTCTTTTCATTTCTGGAGCGCCAACTCTTACAAGACACAGTCCTTAACAACAGCATAAAGCAACGTGGCAGGCATACAAAGTGCCCTGTGCGTCACCCGGTACTTTGACATGACAACGCGGCCAGATACGCGAATGGCCGTCCCGTTTCACAAGGCTTATCGTATTTCCGTCAGAGTTAGCCCCGACCACTGTACAAAACAAAGACAGTAGAGGTCAAAGGTACAAGTCTTTAATTCTCCGCGAGAGTATGAAGAAAGCGGATGTTTTCCGCATCGGGGAGGGAGCTGGTTTGCAGGGACTCCGTTCAGGCGTCTTTTTACGTTCAGGCGTCTTTTTACGTTAGGTTACTAGATCCAAGGACTTGAGGAAAGGACACGTTTAGCAAGACATCGCATTCAATTCCACAGCAGCGCCAGGCAGCCTCTGAGGCCAGAAAATACACATGTTAAATCAACACTCTTTTCCAATTTATGTTTCAGCCTACTCCCCTGTGTTACAGTCTACTCCCCTGTGTTACAGTCTACTCTCCTGTGTTACAGTCTACTCCCCTGTGTCACAGTCTACTCTCCTGTGTTACAGTCTACTCTCCTGTGTTACAGTCTACTCCCCTGTGTTACAGTCTACTCCCCTGTGTTACAGTCTACTGTCCTGTGTTACAGTCTACTGTCCTGTGTTACAGTCTACTGTCCTGTGTTACAGTCTACTGTCCTGTGTTAGTCTACTCCCCTATGTTACAGTCTACTGTCCTGTGTTACAGTCTACTGTCCTGTGTTACAGTCTACTGTCCTGTGTTACAGTCTACTGTCCTGTGTTACAGTCTACTCCCCTGTGTTACAGTCTACTCTCCTGTGTTACAGTCTACTCCCCTGTGTCACAGTCTACTCTCCTGTGTTACAGTCTACTCTCCTGTGTTACAGTCTACTCCCCTGTGTTACAGTCTACTCCCCTGTGTTACAGTCTACTGTCCTGTGTTACAGTCTACTGTCCTGTGTTACAGTCTACTGTCCTGTGTTACAGTCTACTGTCCTGTGTTAGTCTACTCCCCTATGTTACAGTCTACTGTCCTGTGTTACAGTCTACTGTCCTGTGTTACAGTCTACTGTCCTGTGTTACAGTCTACTGTCCTGTGTTACAGTCTACTCCCCTATGTTACAGTCTACTGTGTTACAGTCTACTATGTTACAGTCTACTATGTTACAGTCTACTGCCTGTGTTACAGTCTACTCCCCTGTGTTACAGGCCACTCCCCTGTGTTACAGTCTACTCCCATGTGTTAGTCTACTCCCATGTGTTACAGTCTACTCCCCTGTGTTACAGTCAACTCCCCTATGTTACAGTCTACTCCCCTGTGTTACAGTCTACTATGTTACAGTCTACTCCCCTGTGTTACAGTCTACTATGTTACAGTCTACTCCCCCGTGTTACAGTCTACTCCCCTATGTTACAGTCTACTCCCCTGTGTTACAGTCTACTCCCCTGTGTTACAGTCTACTCCCATGTGTTACAGTCTACTCCCCTGTGTTACAGTCTACTCCCTGTGTTACAGTCTACTGTCCTGTGTTACAGTCTACTCCCCTGTGTTAGTCTACTCCCCTATGTTACAGTCTACTGTGTTACAGTCTACTATGTTACAGTCTACTATGTTACAGTTTACTGCCCTGTGTTACAGTCTACTCCCCTGTGTTACAGTCTACTCCCCTGTGTTACAGTCTACTCCCCTGTGTTAGTCTACTCCCCTGTGTTACAGTCTACTCCCCTGTGTTACAGTCAACTCCCCTGTATTACAGTCTACTATGTTACAGTCTACTCCCCTGTGTTACAGTCTACTATGTTACAGTCTACTCCCCGGTGTTACAGTCTACTATGTTACAGTCTACTCCCCTGTGTTACAGTCTACTCTACTATGTTACAGTCTACTCCCCCGTGTTACAGTCTACTCCCCCGTGTTACAGTCTACTCCCCTGTGTTACAGTCTACTCCCATGTGTTACAGTCTACTCCCCGGTGTTACAGTCTACTACCATGTGTTACAGTCTACTCCCCTGTGTTATAGTCTATGTTACAGTCTACTCCCCTGTGTTCCAGTCTACTATGTTACAGTCTACTCCCCTATGTTAGTCTACTATGTTACAGTCTACTCCCCTGTGTTACAGTCTACTATGTTACAGTCTACTCCCCTGTGTTACAGTCTACTATGTTACAGTCTACTCCAATGTGTTACAGTCTACTCCCCTGTGTTACAGTCTACTATGTTACAGTCTACTCCCCTGTGTTACAGTCTACTATGTTACAGTCTACTCCCCTATGTTACAGTCTACTATGTTACAGTCTACTACCCTATGTTACAGTCTACTATGTTACAGTCTACTCCCCTGTGTAACAGTCTACTATGTTACAGTCTACTCCCCTATGTTAGTCTACTATGTTACAGTCTACTCCCCTGTGTTACAGTCTACTATGTTACAGTCTACTCCCCTGTGTTACAGTCTACTCCCCTGTGTTAGTCTACTCCCCTGTGTTACAGTCTACTATGTTACAGTCTACTCCCCTGTGTTACAGTCTACTTCCCTGTGTTTCAGTCTACTGTGTTACAGTCTACTCCCCTGTGTTACAGTCTACTATGTTACAGTCTACTCCCCTGTGTTACAGTCTACTCCCCTGTGTTACGGTCTACTATGTTACAGTCTACTCCCCTGTGTTACAGTCTACTTCCCTGTGTTTCAGTCTACTGTGTTACAGTCTACTATGGTACAGTCTACTATGTTAGTCTACTCCTCTGTGTTACAGTCTACCCCTGTGTTACAGTCTACTATGTTACAGTCTACTCCCCTGTGTTACAGTCTACTATGTTAGTCTACTCCCCTATGTTACAGTCTACTCCCCTGTGTTACAGTCTACTATGTTACAGTCTACTCCCCTGTGTTACAGTCTACTCCCCTGTGTTCCAGTCTACTATGTTACAGTCTACTCCCCTATGTTAGTCTACTATGTTACAGTCTACTCCCCTGTGTTACAGTCTACTATGTTACAGTCTACTCCCCTGTGTTACAGTCTACTATGTTACAGTCTACTCCCTTGTGTTACAGTCTACTCCCCTGTGTTACAGTCTACTATGTTACAGTCTACTCCCCTGTGTTACAGTCTACTATGTTACAGTCTACTCCCCTGTGTTACAGTCTACTCCCCTATGTTACAGTCTACTCCCCTGTGTTACAGTCTACTCCCCTGTGTTACAGCCTACTCCCCTGTGTTACAGCCTACTCCCCTGTGTTACAGTCTACTATGTTACAGTCTACTCCCCTGTGTTACAGTCTACTCCCATGTGTTACAGTCCACTCCCCTGTGTTACAGTCTACTATGTTACAGTCTACTCCCCTGTGTTACAGTCTACTCCCCTGTGTTAGTCTACTATGTTACAGTCTACTCCCATGTGTTACAGTCCACTCCCCTGTGTTACAGTCTACTATGTTACAGTCTACTCCCCTGTGTTAGTCTACTCCCCTGTGTTACAGTCTACTATGTTACAGTCTACTCCCCTGTGTTACAGTCTACTCCCCTCTGTTACAGTCTACTATGTTACAGTCTACTATGTTACAGTCTACTCCCCTGTGTTACAGTCTACTCCCCTGTGTTAGTCTACTCCCCTATGTTACAGTCTACTATGTTACAGTCTATTCCCCTGTGTTACAGTCTACTATGTTACAGTCTACTCCCCTATGTTACAGTCTACTCCACTATGTTACAGTCTACTATGTTACAGTCTACTCCCCTATGTTACAGTCTACTATGTTACAGTCTACTCCCCTGTGTACCAGTCTACTATGTTACAGTCTACTCCCCTATGTTAGTCTACTATGTTACAGTCTACTCCCCTGTGTTACAGTCTACTATGTTACAGTCTACTCCCCTGTGTTACAGTCTACTCCCCTGTGTTAGTCTACTTGCCTGTGTTACAGTGTACTATGTTACAGTCTACTCCCCTGTGCACAGTCTACCCCTGTGTTACAGTCTACTCCCCTGTGTTACAGTCTACAATGTTACAGTCTACTCCCCTGTGTTACAGTCTACTCCCCTGTGTTACGGTCTACTATGTTACAGTCTACTCCCCTGTGTTACAGTCTACTCCCCTGTGTTACAGTCTACTGTGTAACAGTCTACTATGTTACAGTCTACTCCCCTGTGTTACAGTCTACTATGTTACAGTCTACTCCCCTGTGTTACAGTCTACTCCCCTATGTTACAGTCTACTCCTGTGTTACAGTCTACTATGTTACAGTCTACTCCCCTGTGTTACAGTCTACTATGTTACAGTCTACTATGTTACAGTCTACTCCCCTATGTTACAGTCTACTCCCCTGTGTTACAGTCTACTCCCCTGTGTTACAGCCTACTCCCCTGTGTTACAGCCTACTCCCCTGTGTTACAGTCTACTTCCCTATGCTACAGTCTACTCCCCTTTGTTACAGTCTACTCCCCGGTGTTACAGTCTACTATGTTACAGTCTACTCCCCTGTGTTACAGTCTACTATGTTACAGTCTACTCCCCTGTGTTACAGTCTACTCCCCTGTGTTACAGTCTACTATGTCACAGTCTACTCCCCTGTGTTACAGTCTACTTCCCTGTGTTTCAGTCTACTGTGTTACAGTCTACTATGGTACAGTCTACTATGTTAGTCTACTCCTCTGTGTTATAGTCTACCCCTGTGTTACAGTCTACTATGTTACAGTCTACTCCCCTGTGTTACAGTCTACTATGTTAGTCTACTCCCCTATGTTACAGTCTACTCCCCTGTGTTACAGTCTACTATGTTACAGTCTACTCCCCTATGTTAGTCTACTATGTTACAGTCTACTCCCCTGTGTTACAGTCTACTATGTTACAGTCTACTCCCCTGTGTTACAGTATACTATGTTATAGTCTACTCCCCTGTGTTACAGTCTACTCCCCTGTGTTACAGTCTAATATGTTACAGTCTACTCCCCTGTGTTACAGTCTACTATGTTACAGTCTACTCCCCTGTGTTACAGTCTACTCCCCTGTGTTACAGTCTACTCCCATGTGTTACAGTCCACTCCCCTGTGTTACAGTCTACTATGTTACAGTCTACTCCCCTGTGTTACAGTCTACTCCCCTGTGTTAGTCTACTATGTTACAGTCTACTCCCCTGTGTTACAGTCTACTCCCCTATGTTACAGTCTACTATGTTACAGTCTACTCCCCTGTGTTACAGTCTACTATGTTACAGTCTACTCCCCTGTGTTACAGTCTACTCCCCTGTGTTATAGTCTACTCCCCTGTGTTACAGTCTACTCCCCTGTGTTACAGCCTACTCCCCTGTGTTACAGTCTACTCCCCTATGTTACAGTCTACTCCCCTGTGTTACAGCCTACTCCCCTGTGTTACAGTCTACTTCCCTATGTTACAGTCTACTCCCCTGTGTTACAGTCTACTCCCCTGTGTTACAGTCTACTATGTTACAGTCTACTCCACTGTGTTACAGTCTACTCCCATGTGTTACAGTCCACTCCCCTGTGTTACAGTCTACTATGTTACAGTCTACTCCCCTGTGTTACAGTCTACTCCCCTGTGTTACAGTCTACTATGTTACAGTCTACTCCCCTGTGTTACAGTCTACTATGTTACAGTCTACTATGTTACAGTCTACTCCCCTATGTTACAGTCTACTCCCCTGTGTTACAGTCTACTCCCCTGTGTTACAGCCTACTCCCCTGTGTTACAGCCTACTCCCCTGTGTTACAGTCTACTTCCCTATGCTACAGTCTACTCCCCTGTGTTACAGTCTACTCCCCGGTGTTACAGTCTACTATGTTACAGTCTACTCCCCTGTGTTACAGTCTACTATGTTACAGTCTACTCCCCTGTGTTACAGTCTACTCCCCTGTGTTACAGTCTACTATGTTACAGTCTACTCCCCTGTGTTACAGTCTACTTCCCTGTGTTTCAGTCTACTGTGTTACAGTCTACTATGGTACAGTCTACTATGTTAGTCTACTCCTCTGTGTTATAGTCTACCCCTGTGTTACAGTCTACTATGTTACAGTCTACTCCCCTGTGTTACAGTCTACTATGTTAGTCTACTCCCCTATGTTACAGTCTACTCCCCTGTGTTACAGTCTACTATGTTACAGTCTACTCCCCTATGTTAGTCTACTATGTTACAGTCTACTCCCCTGTGTTACAGTCTACTATGTTACAGTCTACTCCCCTGTGTTACAGTCTACTATGTTATAGTCTACTCCCCTGTGTTACAGTCTACTCCCCTGTGTTACAGTCTAATATGTTACAGTCTACTCCCCTGTGTTACAGTCTACTATGTTACAGTCTACTCCCCTGTGTTACAGTCTACTCCCCTGTGTTACAGTCTACTCCCATGTGTTACAGTCCACTCCCCTGTGTTACAGTCTACTATGTTACAGTCTACTCCCCTGTGTTACAGTCTACTCCCCTGTGTTAGTCTACTATGTTACAGTCTACTCCCCTGTGTTACAGTCTACTCCCCTATGTTACAGTCTACTATGTTACAGTCTACTCCCCTGTGTTACAGTCTACTATGTTACAGTCTACTCCCCTGTGTTACAGTCTACTCCCCTGTGTTATAGTCTACTCCCCTGTGTTACAGTCTACTCCCCTGTGTTACAGCCTACTCCCCTGTGTTACAGTCTACTCCCCTGTGTTACAGCCTACTCCCCTGTGTTACAGTCTACTTCCCTATGTTACAGTCTACTCCCCTGTGTTACAGTCTACTCCCCTGTGTTACAGTCTACTATGTTACAGTCTACTCCCCTGTGTTACAGTCTACTCCCATGTGTTACAGTCCACTCCCCTGTGTTACAGTCTACTATGTTACAGTCTACTCCCCTGTGTTACAGTCTACTCCCCTGTGTTACAGTCTACTATGTTACAGTCTACTCCCCTGTGTTACAGTCTACTCCCCTCTGTTACATTCTACTCCCCTCTGTTACATTCTACTCCCCTCTGTTACAGTCTACTATGTTACAGTCTACTATGTTACAGTCTACTCCCCTGTGTTACAGTCTACTCCCCTGTGTTAGTCTACTCCCCTATGTTACAGTCTACTATGTTACAGTCTACTCCCCTGTGTTACAGTCTACTATGTTACAGTCTACTCCCCTATGTTACAGTCTACTATGTTACAGTCTACTCCCCTATGTTACAGTCTACTATGTTACAGTCTACTCCCCTGTGTAACAGTCTACTATGTTACAGTCTACTCCCCTATGTTAGTCTACTATGTTACAGTCTACTCCCCTGTGTTACAGTCTACTATGTTACAGTCTACTCCCCTGTGTTACAGTCTACTCCCCTGTGTTAGTCTACTTGCCTGTGTTACAGTGTACTATGTTACAGTCTACTCCCCTGTGTACAGTCTACCCCTGTGTTACAGTCTACTGTGTTACTGTCTACTCCCCTGTGTTACAGTCTACTATGTTACAGTCTACTCCCTTGTGTTACAGTCTACTCCCCTGTGTTACGGTCTACTATGTTACAGTCTACTCCCCTGTGTTACAGTCTACTCCCCTGTGTTACAGTCTACTATGTTACAGTCTACTATGTTACAGTCTACTCCCCTGTGTTACAGTCTACTCCCCTGTGTTATAGTCTACTCCCCTGTGTTACAGTCTACTCCCCTGTGTTACAGCCTACTCCCCTGTGTTACAGTCTACTCCCTTATGTTACAGTCTACTCCCCTGTGTTACAGTCTACTCCCCTGTGTTACAGCCTACTCCCCTGTGTTACAGTCTACTTCCCTATGTTACAGTCTACTCCCCTGTGTTACAGTCTACTCCCCTGTGTTACAGTCTACTATGTTACAGTCTACTCCCCTGTGTTACAGTCTACTCCCATGTGTTACAGTCCACTCCCCTGTGTTACAGTCTACTATGTTACAGTCTACTCCCCTGTGTTAGTCTACTCCCCTGTGTTACAGTCTACTATGTTACAGTCTACTCCCCTGTGTTACAGTCTACTCCCCTCTGTTACATTCTACTCCCCTCTGTTACATTCTACTCCCCTCTGTTACAGTCTACTATGTTACAGTCTACTATGTTACAGTCTACTCCCCTGTGTTACAGTCTACTCCCCTGTGTTAGTCTACTCCCCTATGTTACAGTCTACTATGTTACAGTCTACTCCCCTGTGTTACAGTCTACTATGTTACAGTCTACTCCCCTATGTTACAGTCTACTATGTTACAGTCTACTCCCCTATGTTACAGTCTACTATGTTACAGTCTACTCCCCTGTGTAACAGTCTACTATGTTACAGTCTACTCCCCTATGTTAGTCTACTATGTTACAGTCTACTCCCCTGTGTTACAGTCTACTATGTTACAGTCTACTCCCCTGTGTTACAGTCTACTCCCCTGTGTTAGTCTACTTGCCTGTGTTACAGTGTACTATGTTACAGTCTACTCCCCTGTGTACAGTCTACCCCTGTGTTACAGTCTACTGTGTTACTGTCTACTCACCTGTGTTACAGTCTACTATGTTACAGTCTACTCCCTTGTGTTACAGTCTACTCCCCTGTGTTACGGTCTACTATGTTACAGTCTACTCCCCTGTGTTACAGTCTACTCCCCTGTGTTACAGTCTACTATGTTACAGTCTACTATGTTACAGTCTACTCCCCTGTGTTACAGTCTACTCCCCTGTGTTATAGTCTACTCCCCTGTGTTACAGTCTACTCCCCTGTGTTACAGCCTACTCCCCTGTGTTACAGTCTACTTCCCTATGTTACAGTCTACTCCCCTGTGTTACAGTCTACTCCCCTGTGTTACAGTCTACTATGTTACAGTCTACTCCCCTGTGTTACAGTCTACTCCCATGTGTTACAGTCCACTCCCCTGTGTTACAGTCTACTATGTTACAGTCTACTCCCCTGTGTTAGTCTACTCCCCTGTGTTACAGTCTACTATGTTACAGTCTACTCCCCTGTGTTACAGTCTACTCCCCTCTGTTACAGTCTACTATGTTACAGTCTACTATGTTACAGTCTACTCCCCTGTGTTACAGTCTACTCCCCTGTGTTAGTCTACTCCCCTATGTTACAGTCTACTATGTTACAGTCTATTCCCCTGTGTTACAGTCTACTATGTTACAGTCTACTCCCCTATGTTACAGTCTACTCCCCTATGTTACAGTCTACTCCCCTATGTTACAGTCTACTATGTTACAGTCTACTCCCCTGTGTAACAGTCTACTATGTTACAGTCTACTCCCCTATGTTAGTCTACTATGTTACAGTCTACTCCCCTGTGTTACAGTCTACTATGTTACAGTCTACTCCCCTGTGTTAGTCTACTTGCCTGTGTTACAGTGTACTATGTTACAGTCTACTCCCCTGTGTTACAGTCTACTGTGTTACTGTCTACTCCCCTGTGTTACAGTCTACAATGTTACAGTCTACTCCCCTGTGTTACAGTCTACTCCCCTGTGTTACGGTCTACTATGTTACAGTCTACTCCCCTGTGTTACAGTCTACTCCCCTGTGTTACAGTCTACTGTGTAACAGTCTACTATGTTACAGTCTACTCCCCTGTGTTACAGTCTACTATGTTACAGTCTACTCCCCTGTGTTACAGTCTACTCCCCTATGTTACAGTCTACACCTGTGTTACAGTCTACTATGTTACAGTCTACTCCCCTGTGTTACAGTCTACTATGTTACAGTCTACTATGTTACAGTCTACTCCCCTATGTTACAGTCTACTCCCCTGTGTTACAGTCTACTCCCCTGTGTTACAGCCTACTCCCCTGTGTTACAGCCTACTCCCCTGTGTTACAGTCTACTTCCCTATGCTACAGTCTACTCCCCTGTGTTACAGTCTACTCCCCTGTGTTACAGTCTACTATGTTACAGTCTACTCCCCTGTGTTACAGTCTACTATGTTACAGTCTACTCCCCTGTGTTACAGTCTACTCCCCTGTGTTACGGTCTACTATGTTACAGTCTACTCCCCTGTGTTACAGTCTACTTCCCTGTGTTTCAGTCTACTGTGTTACAGTCTACTATGGTACAGTCTACTATGTTAGTCTACTCCTCTGTGTTATAGTCTACCCCTGTGTTACAGTCTACTATGTTACAGTCTACTCCCCTGTGTTACAGTCTACTATGTTAGTCTACTCCCCTATGTTACAGTCTACTCCCCTGTGTTACAGTATACTATGTTACAGTCTACTCCCCTGTGTTACAGTCTACTCCCCTGTGTTAGTCTACTCCCCTATGTTACAGTCTACTATGTTACAGTCTACTCCCCTGTGTTACAGTCTACTATGTTACAGTCTACTCCCCTATGTTACAGTCTACTATGTTACAGTCTACTCCCCTATGTTACAGTCTACTATGTTACAGTCTACTCCCCTGTGTAACAGTCTACTATGTTACAGTCTACTCCCCTATGTTAGTCTACTATGTTACAGTCTACTCCCCTGTGTTACAGTCTACTATGTTACAGTCTACTCCCCTGTGTTACAGTCTACTCCCCTGTGTTAGTCTACTTGCCTGTGTTACAGTGTACTATGTTACAGTCTACTCCCCTGTGTACAGTCTACCCCTGTGTTACAGTCTACTGTGTTACTGTCTACTCCCCTGTGTTACAGTCTACTATGTTACAGTCTACTCCCTTGTGTTACAGTCTACTCCCCTGTGTTACGGTCTACTATGTTACAGTCTACTCCCCTGTGTTACAGTCTACTCCCCTGTGTTACAGTCTACTATGTTACAGTCTACTATGTTACAGTCTACTCCCCTGTGTTACAGTCTACTCCCCTGTGTTATAGTCTACTCCCCTGTGTTACAGTCTACTCCCCTGTGTTACAGCCTACTCCCCTGTGTTACAGTCTACTCCCTTATGTTACAGTCTACTCCCCTGTGTTACAGTCTACTCCCCTGTGTTACAGCCTACTCCCCTGTGTTACAGTCTACTTCCCTATGTTACAGTCTACTCCCCTGTGTTACAGTCTACTCCCCTGTGTTACAGTCTACTATGTTACAGTCTACTCCCCTGTGTTACAGTCTACTCCCATGTGTTACAGTCCACTCCCCTGTGTTACAGTCTACTATGTTACAGTCTACTCCCCTGTGTTAGTCTACTCCCCTGTGTTACAGTCTACTATGTTACAGTCTACTCCCCTGTGTTACAGTCTACTCCCCTCTGTTACAGTCTACTATGTTACAGTCTACTATGTTACAGTCTACTCCCCTGTGTTACAGTCTACTCCCCTGTGTTAGTCTACTCCCCTATGTTACAGTCTACTATGTTACAGTCTATTCCCCTGTGTTACAGTCTACTATGTTACAGTCTACTCCCCTATGTTACAGTCTACTCCCCTATGTTACAGTCTACTATGTTACAGTCTACTCCCCTATGTTACAGTCTACTATGTTACAGTCTACTCCCCTATGTTACAGTCTACTCCCCTGTGTTACAGTCTACTCCCCTGTGTTACAGCCTACTCCCCTGTGTTACAGCCTACTCCCCTGTGTTACAGTCTACTTCCCTATGCTACAGTCTACTCCCCTGTGTTACAGTCTACTCCCCTGTGTTACAGTCTACTATGTTACAGTCTACTCCCCTATGTTACAGTCTACTCCCCTATGTTACAGTCTACTATGTTACAGTCTACTCCCCTATGTTACAGTCTACTATGTTACAGTCTACTCCCCTGTGTAACAGTCTACTATGTTACAGTCTACTCCCCTATGTTAGTCTACTATGTTACAGTCTACTCCCCTGTGTTACAGTCTACTATGTTACAGTCTACTCCCCTGTGTTAGTCTACTTGCCTGTGTTACAGTGTACTATGTTACAGTCTACTCCCCTGTGTTACAGTCTACTGTGTTACTGTCTACTCCCCTGTGTTACAGTCTACAATGTTACAGTCTACTCCCCTGTGTTACAGTCTACTCCCCTGTGTTACGGTCTACTATGTTACAGTCTACTCCCCTGTGTTACAGTCTACTCCCCTGTGTTACAGTCTACTGTGTAACAGTCTACTATGTTACAGTCTACTCCCCTGTGTTACAGTCTACTATGTTACAGTCTACTCCCCTGTGTTACAGTCTACTCCCCTATGTTACAGTCTACACCTGTGTTACAGTCTACTATGTTACAGTCTACTCCCCTGTGTTACAGTCTACTATGTTACAGTCTACTATGTTACAGTCTACTCCCCTATGTTACAGTCTACTCCCCTGTGTTACAGTCTACTCCCCTGTGTTACAGCCTACTCCCCTGTGTTACAGCCTACTCCCCTGTGTTACAGTCTACTTCCCTATGCTACAGTCTACTCCCCTGTGTTACAGTCTACTCCCCTGTGTTACAGTCTACTATGTTACAGTCTACTCCCCTGTGTTACAGTCTACTATGTTACAGTCTACTCCCCTGTGTTACAGTCTACTCCCCTGTGTTACGGTCTACTATGTTACAGTCTACTCCCCTGTGTTACAGTCTACTTCCCTGTGTTTCAGTCTACTGTGTTACAGTCTACTATGGTACAGTCTACTATGTTAGTCTACTCCTCTGTGTTATAGTCTACCCCTGTGTTACAGTCTACTATGTTACAGTCTACTCCCCTGTGTTACAGTCTACTATGTTAGTCTACTCCCCTATGTTACAGTCTACTCCCCTGTGTTACAGTATACTATGTTACAGTCTACTCCCCTGTGTTACAGTCTACTCCCCTGTGTTAGTCTACTCCCCTATGTTACAGTCTACTATGTTACAGTCTACTCCCCTGTGTTACAGTCTACTATGTTACAGTCTACTCCCCTATGTTACAGTCTACTATGTTACAGTCTACTCCCCTATGTTACAGTCTACTATGTTACAGTCTACTCCCCTGTGTAACAGTCTACTATGTTACAGTCTACTCCCCTATGTTAGTCTACTATGTTACAGTCTACTCCCCTGTGTTACAGTCTACTATGTTACAGTCTACTCCCCTGTGTTACAGTCTACTCCCCTGTGTTAGTCTACTTGCCTGTGTTACAGTTTACTATGTTACAGTCTACTCCCCTGTGTACAGTCTACCCCTGTGTTACAGTCTACTGTGTTACTGTCTACTCCCCTGTGTTACAGTCTACTATGTTACAGTCTACTCCCTTGTGTTACAGTCTACTCCCCTGTGTTACGGTCTACTATGTTACAGTCTACTCCCCTGTGTTACAGTCTACTCCCCTGTGTTACAGTCTACTATGTTACAGTCTACTATGTTACAGTCTACTCCCCTGTGTTACAGTCTACTCCCCTGTGTTATAGTCTACTCCCCTGTGTTACAGTCTACTCCCCTGTGTTACAGCCTACTCCCCTGTGTTACAGTCTACTCCCTTATGTTACAGTCTACTCCCCTGTGTTACAGTCTACTCCCCTGTGTTACAGCCTACTCCCCTGTGTTACAGTCTACTTCCCTATGTTACAGTCTACTCCCCTGTGTTACAGTCTACTATGTTACAGTCTACTCCCCTGTGTTACAGTCTACTCCCATGTGTTACAGTCCACTCCCCTGTGTTACAGTCTACTATGTTACAGTCTACTCCTCTGTGTTAGTCTACTCCCCTGTGTTACAGTCTACTATGTTACAGTCTACTCCCCTGTGTTACAGTCTACTCCCCTCTGTTACAGTCTACTATGTTACAGTCTACTATGTTACAGTCTACTCCCCTGTGTTACAGTCTACTCCCCTGTGTTAGTCTACTCCCCTATGTTACAGTCTACTATGTTACAGTCTATTCCCCTGTGTTACAGTCTACTATGTTACAGTCTACTCCCCTATGTTACAGTCTACTCCCCTATGTTACAGTCTACTATGTTACAGTCTACTCCCCTATGTTACAGTCTACTATGTTACAGTCTACTCCCCTGTGTAACAGTCTACTATGTTACAGTCTACTCCCCTATGTTAGTCTACTATGTTACAGTCTACTCCCCTGTGTTACAGTCTACTATGTTACAGTCTACTCCCCTGTGTTAGTCTACTTGCCTGTGTTACAGTGTACTATGTTACAGTCTACTCCCCTGTGTTACAGTCTACTGTGTTACTGTCTACTCCCCTGTGTTACAGTCTACAATGTTACAGTCTACTCCCCTGTGTTACAGTCTACTCCCCTGTGTTACGGTCTACTATGTTACAGTCTACTCCCCTGTGTTACAGTCTACTCCCCTGTGTTACAGTCTACTGTGTAACAGTCTACTATGTTACAGTCTACTCCCCTGTGTTACAGTCTACTATGTTACAGTCTACTCCCCTGTGTTACAGTCTACTCCCCTATGTTACAGTCTACACCTGTGTTACAGTCTACTATGTTACAGTCTACTCCCCTGTGTTACAGTCTACTATGTTACAGTCTACTATGTTACAGTCTACTCCCCTATGTTACAGTCTACTCCCCTGTGTTACAGTCTACTCCCCTGTGTTACAGCCTACTCCCCTGTGTTACAGCCTACTCCCCTGTGTTACAGTCTACTTCCCTATGCTACAGTCTACTCCCCTGTGTTACAGTCTACTCCCCTGTGTTACAGTCTACTATGTTACAGTCTAATCCCCTGTGTTACAGTCTACTATGTTACAGTCTACTCCCCTGTGTTACAGTCTACTCCCCTGTGTTACGGTCTACTATGTTACAGTCTACTCCCCTGTGTTACAGTCTACTTCCCTGTGTTTCAGTCTACTGTGTTACAGTCTACTATGGTACAGTCTACTATGTTAGTCTACTCCTCTGTGTTATAGTCTACCCCTGTGTTACAGTCTACTATGTTACAGTCTACTCCCCTGTGTTACAGTCTACTATGTTAGTCTACTCCCCTATGTTACAGTCTACTCCCCTGTGTTACAGTATACTATGTTACAGTCTACTCCCCTGTGTTACAGTCTACTCCCCTGTGTTCCAGTCTACTATGTTACAGTCTACTATGTTACAGTCTACTCCCCTATGTTACAGTCTACTCCCCTGTGTTACAGTCTACTCCCCTGTGTTACAGCCTACTCCCCTGTGTTACAGCCTACTCCCCTGTGTTACAGTCTACTTCCCTATGCTACAGTCTACTCCCCTGTGTTACAGTCTACTCCCCTGTGTTACAGTCTACTATGTTACAGTCTACTCCCCTGTGTTACAGTCTACTATGTTACAGTCTACTCCCCTGTGTTACAGTCTACTCCCCTGTGTTACGGTCTACTATGTTACAGTCTACTCCCCTGTGTTACAGTCTACTTCCCTGTGTTTCAGTCTACTGTGTTACAGTCTACTATGGTACAGTCTACTATGTTAGTCTACTCCTCTGTGTTATAGTCTACCCCTGTGTTACAGTCTACTATGTTACAGTCTACTCCCCTGTGTTACAGTCTACTATGTTAGTCTACTCCCCTATGTTACAGTCTACTCCCCTGTGTTACAGTATACTATGTTACAGTCTACTCCCCTGTGTTACAGTCTACTCCCCTGTGTTAGTCTACTCCCCTATGTTACAGTCTACTATGTTACAGTCTACTCCCCTGTGTTACAGTCTACTATGTTACAGTCTACTCCCCTATGTTACAGTCTACTATGTTACAGTCTACTCCCCTATGTTACAGTCTACTATGTTACAGTCTACTCCCCTGTGTAACAGTCTACTATGTTACAGTCTACTCCCCTATGTTAGTCTACTATGTTACAGTCTACTCCCCTGTGTTACAGTCTACTATGTTACAGTCTACTCCCCTGTGTTACAGTCTACTCCCCTGTGTTAGTCTACTTGCCTGTGTTACAGTGTACTATGTTACAGTCTACTCCCCTGTGTACAGTCTACCCCTGTGTTACAGTCTACTGTGTTACTGTCTACTCCCCTGTGTTACAGTCTACTATGTTACAGTCTACTCCCTTGTGTTACAGTCTACTCCCCTGTGTTACGGTCTACTATGTTACAGTCTACTCCCCTGTGTTACAGTCTACTCCCCTGTGTTACAGTCTACTATGTTACAGTCTACTATGTTACAGTCTACTCCCCTGTGTTACAGTCTACTCCCCTGTGTTATAGTCTACTCCCCTGTGTTACAGTCTACTCCCCTGTGTTACAGCCTACTCCCCTGTGTTACAGTCTACTCCCTTATGTTACAGTCTACTCCCCTGTGTTACAGTCTACTCCCCTGTGTTACAGCCTACTCCCCTGTGTTACAGTCTACTTCCCTATGTTACAGTCTACTCCCCTGTGTTACAGTCTACTATGTTACAGTCTACTCCCCTGTGTTACAGTCTACTCCCATGTGTTACAGTCCACTCCCCTGTGTTACAGTCTACTATGTTACAGTCTACTCCCCTGTGTTAGTCTACTCCCCTGTGTTACAGTCTACTATGTTACAGTCTACTCCCCTGTGTTACAGTCTACTCCCCTCTGTTACAGTCTACTATGTTACAGTCTACTATGTTACAGTCTACTCCCCTGTGTTACAGTCTACTCCCCTGTGTTAGTCTACTCCCCTATGTTACAGTCTACTATGTTACAGTCTATTCCCCTGTGTTACAGTCTACTATGTTACAGTCTACTCCCCTATGTTACAGTCTACTCCCCTATGTTACAGTCTACTATGTTACAGTCTACTCCCCTATGTTACAGTCTACTATGTTACAGTCTACTCCCCTGTGTAACAGTCTACTATGTTACAGTCTACTCCCCTATGTTAGTCTACTATGTTACAGTCTACTCCCCTGTGTTACAGTCTACTATGTTACAGTCTACTCCCCTGTGTTAGTCTACTTGCCTGTGTTACAGTGTACTATGTTACAGTCTACTCCCCTGTGTTACAGTCTACTGTGTTACTGTCTACTCCCCTGTGTTACAGTCTACAATGTTACAGTCTACTCCCCTGTGTTACAGTCTACTCCCCTGTGTTACGGTCTACTATGTTACAGTCTACTCCCCTGTGTTACAGTCTACTCCCCTGTGTTACAGTCTACTGTGTAACAGTCTACTATGTTACAGTCTACTCCCCTGTGTTACAGTCTACTATGTTACAGTCTACTCCCCTGTGTTACAGTCTACTCCCCTATGTTACAGTCTACACCTGTGTTACAGTCTACTATGTTACAGTCTACTCCCCTGTGTTACAGTCTACTATGTTACAGTCTACTATGTTACAGTCTACTCCCCTATGTTACAGTCTACTCCCCTGTGTTACAGTCTACTCCCCTGTGTTACAGCCTACTCCCCTGTGTTACAGCCTACTCCCCTGTGTTACAGTCTACTTCCCTATGCTACAGTCTACTCCCCTGTGTTACAGTCTACTCCCCTGTGTTACAGTCTACTATGTTACAGTCTACTCCCCTGTGTTACAGTCTACTATGTTACAGTCTACTCCCCTGTGTTACAGTCTACTCCCCTGTGTTACGGTCTACTATGTTACAGTCTACTCCCCTGTGTTACAGTCTACTTCCCTGTGTTTCAGTCTACTGTGTTACAGTCTACTATGGTACAGTCTACTATGTTAGTCTACTCCTCTGTGTTATAGTCTACCCCTGTGTTACAGTCTACTATGTTACAGTCTACTCCCCTGTGTTACAGTCTACTATGTTAGTCTACTCCCCTATGTTACAGTCTACTCCCCTGTGTTACAGTATACTATGTTACAGTCTACTCCCCTGTGTTACAGTCTACTCCCCTGTGTTCCAGTCTACTATGTTACAGTCTACTCCCCTATGTTAGTCTACTATGTTACAGTCTACTCCCCTGTGTTACAGTCTACTATGTTACAGTCTACTCCCCTGTGTTACAGTCTACTATGTTACAGTCTACTCCCCTATGTTAGTCTACTATGGTACAGTCTACTCCCCTGTGTTACAGTCTACTATGTTACAGTCTACTCCCCTGTGTTACAGTCTACTATGTTACAGTCTACTCCCCTATGTTAGTCTACTATGTTACAGTCTACTCCCCTGTGTTACAGTCTACTCCCCTGTGTTACAGTCTACTATGTTACAGTCTACTCCCCTGTGTTACAGTCTACTATGTTACAGTCTACTCCCCTGTGTTACAGTCTACTCCCCTGTGTTACGGTCTACTATGTTACAGTCTACTCCCCTGTGTTACAGTCTACTTCCCTGTGTTTCAGTCTACTGTGTTACAGTCTACTATGGTACAGTCTACTATGTTAGTCTACTCCTCTGTGTTATAGTCTACCCCTGTGTTACAGTCTACTATGTTACAGTCTACTCCCCTGTGTTACAGTCTACTATGTTAGTCTACTCCCCTATGTTACAGTCTACTCCCCTGTGTTACAGTCTACTATGTTACAGTCTACTCCCCTGTGTTACAGTCTACTCCCCTGTGTTCCAGTCTACTATGTTACAGTCTACTCCCCTATGTTAGTCTACTATGTTACAGTCTACTCCCCTGTGTTACAGTCTACTATGTTACAGTCTACTCCCCTGTGTTACAGTCTACTATGTTACAGTCTACTCCCCTGTGTTACAGTCTACTATGTTACAGTCTACTCCCCTGTGTTACAGTCTACTATGTTACAGTCTACTCCCCTGTGTTACAGTCTACTATGTTACAGTCTACTCCCCTGTGTTACAGTCTACTCCCCTATGTTACAGTCTACTCCCCTGTGTTACAGTCTACTCCCCTGTGTTACAGCCTACTCCCCTGTGTTACAGCCTACTCCCCTGTGTTACAGTCGACTCCCCTGTGTTACAGTCTACTATGTTACAGTCTACTCCCCTGTGTTACAGTCTACTCCCATGTGTTACAGTCCACTCCCCTGTGTTACAGTCTACTATGTTACAGTCTACTCCCCTGTGTTACAGTCTACTCCCCTGTGTTAGTCTACTATGTTACAGTCTACTCCCCTGTGTTACAGTCTACTCCCCTATGTTACAGTCTACTATGTTACAGTCTACTCCCCAATGTTACAGTCTACTATGTTACAGTCTACTCCCCTGTGTTACAGTCTACTCCCCTGTGTTATAGTCTACTCCCCTGTGTTACAGTCTACTCCCCTGTGTTACAGCCTACTCCCCTGTGTTACAGTCTACTCCCCTCTGTTACAGTCTACTCCCCTGTGTTACAGCCTACTCCCCTGTGTTACAGTCTACTTCCCTATGTTACAGTCTACTCCCCTGTGTTACAGTCTACTCCCCTGTGTTACAGTCTACTATGTTACAGTCTACTCCCCTGTGTTACAGTCTACTCCCATGTGTTACAGTCCACTCCCCTGTGTTACAGTCTACTATGTTACAGTCTACTCCCTTGTGTTACAGTCTACTATGTTACAGTCTACTCCCCTGTGTTACAGTCTACTCCCCTCTGTTACATTCTACTCCCCTCTGTTACATTCTACTCCCCTCTGTTACAGTCTACTATGTTACAGTCTACTATGTTACAGTCTACTATGTTACAGTCTACTCCCCTGTGTTACAGTCTACTCCCCTGTGTTAGTCTACTCCCCTATGTTACAGTCTACTATGTTACAGTCTACTCCCCTGTGTTACAGTCTACTGTGTTACTGTCTACTCCCCTGTGTTACAGTCTACAATGTTACAGTCTACTCCCCTGTGTTACAGTCTACTCCCCTGTGTTACGGTCTACTATGTTACAGTCTACTCCCCTGTGTTACAGTCTACTCCCCTGTGTTACAGTCTACTGTGTAACAGTCTACTATGTTACAGTCTACTCCCCTGTGTTACAATCTACTATGTTACAGTCTACTCCCCTGTGTTACAGTCTACTCCCCTATGTTACAGTCTACACCTGTGTTACAGTCTACTATGTTACAGTCTACTCCCCTGTGTTACAGTCTACTATGTTACAGTCTACTATGTTACAGTCTACTCCCCTATGTTACAGTCTACTCCCCTGTGTTACAGTCTACTCCCCTGTGTTACAGCCTACTCCCCTGTGTTACAGCCTACTCCCCTGTGTTACAGTCTACTTCCCTATGCTACAGTCTACTCCCCTGTGTTACAGTCTACTCCCCTGTGTTACAGTCTACTATGTTACAGTCTACTCCCCTGTGTTACAGTCTACTATGTTACAGTCTACTCCCCTGTGTTACAGTCTACTCCCCTGTGTTACGGTCTACTATGTTACAGTCTACTCCCCTGTGTTACAGTCTACTTCCCTGTGTTTCAGTCTACTGTGTTACAGTCTACTATGGTACAGTCTACTATGTTAGTCTACTCCTCTGTGTTATAGTCTACCCCTGTGTTACAGTCTACTATGTTACAGTCTACTCCCCTGTGTTACAGTCTACTATGTTAGTCTACTCCCCTATGTTACAGTCTACTCCCCTGTGTTACAGTCTACTATGTTACAGTCTACTCCCCTGTGTTACAGTCTACTCCCCTGTGTTCCAGTCTACTATGTTACAGTCTACTCCCCTATGTTAGTCTACTATGTTACAGTCTACTCCCCTGTGTTACAGTCTACTATGTTACAGTCTACTCCCCTGTGTTACAGTCTACTATGTTACAGTCTACTCCCCTGTGTTACAGTCTACTATGTTACAGTCTACTCCCCTGTGTTACAGTCTACTATGTTACAGTCTACTCCCCTGTGTTACAGTCTACTATGTTACAGTCTACTCCCCTGTGTTACAGACTACTCCCCTGTGTTACAGTCTACTCCCCTGTGTTACAGCCTACTCCCCTGTGTTACAGCCTACTCCCCTGTGTTACAGTCTACTCCCCTGTGTTACAGTCTACTATGTTACAGTCTACTCCCCTGTGTTACAGTCTACTCCCATGTGTTACAGTCCACTCCCCTGTGTTACAGTCTACTATGTTACAGTCTACTCCCCTGTGTTACAGTCTACTCCCCTGTGTTAGTCTACTATGTTACAGTCTACTCCCCTGTGTTACAGTCTACTCCCCTGTGTTACGGTCTACTATGTTACAGTCTACTCCCCTGTGTTACAGTCTACTGTGTTACAGTCTACTCCCCTCTGTTACATTCTACTCCCCTCTGTTACATTCTACTCCCCTCTGTTACAGTCTACTATGTTACAGTCTACTATGTTACAGTCTACTATGTTACAGTCTACTCCCCTGTGTTACAGTCTACTCCCCTGTGTTAGTCTACTCCCCTATGTTACAGTCTACTATGTTACAGTCTACTCCCCTGTGTTACAGTCTACTGTGTTACTGTCTACTCCCCTGTGTTACAGTCTACAATGTTACAGTCTACTCCCCTGTGTTACAGTCTACTCCCCTGTGTTACGGTCTACTATGTTACAGTCTACTCCCCTGTGTTACAGTCTACTCCCCTATGTTACAGTCTACTGTGTAACAGTCTACTATGTTACAGTCTACTCCCCTGTGTTACAATCTACTATGTTACAGTCTACTCCCCTGTGTTACAGTCTACTCCCCTATGTTACAGTCTACACCTGTGTTACAGTCTACTATGTTACAGTCTACTCCCCTGTGTTACAGTCTACTATGTTACAGTCTACTATGTTACAGTCTACTCCCCTATGTTACAGTCTACTCCCCTGTGTTACAGTCTACTCCCCTGTGTTACAGCCTACTCCCCTGTGTTACAGCCTACTCCCCTGTGTTACAGTCTACTTCCCTATGCTACAGTCTACTCCCCTGTGTTACAGTCTACTCCCCTGTGTTACAGTCTACTATGTTACAGTCTACTCCCCTGTGTTACAGTCTACTATGTTACAGTCTACTCCCCTGTGTTACAGTCTACTCCCCTGTGTTCCAGTCTACTATGTTACAGTCTACTCCCCTATGTTAGTCTACTATGTTACAGTCTACTCCCCTGTGTTACAGTCTACTATGTTACAGTCTACTCCCCTGTGTTACAGTCTACTATGTTACAGTCTACTCCCCTGTGTTACAGTCTACTATGTTACAGTCTACTCCCCTGTGTTACAGTCTACTATGTTACAGTCTACTCCCCTGTGTTACAGTCTACTATGTTACAGTCTACTCCCCTGTGTTACAGACTACTCCCCTGTGTTACAGTCTACTCCCCTGTGTTACAGCCTACTCCCCTGTGTTACAGCCTACTCCCCTGTGTTACAGTCTACTCCCCTGTGTTACAGTCTACTATGTTACAGTCTACTCCCCTGTGTTACAGTCTACTCCCATGTGTTACAGTCCACTCCCCTGTGTTACAGTCTACTATGTTACAGTCTACTCCCCTGTGTTACAGTCTACTCCCCTGTGTTAGTCTACTATGTTACAGTCTACTCCCCTGTGTTACAGTCTACTCCCCTGTGTTACGGTCTACTATGTTACAGTCTACTCCCCTGTGTTACAGTCTACTGTGTTACAGTCTACTCCCCTCTGTTACATTCTACTCCCCTCTGTTACATTCTACTCCCCTCTGTTACAGTCTACTATGTTACAGTCTACTATGTTACAGTCTACTATGTTACAGTCTACTCCCCTGTGTTACAGTCTACTCCCCTGTGTTAGTCTACTCCCCTATGTTACAGTCTACTATGTTACAGTCTACTCCCCTGTGTTACAGTCTACTGTGTTACTGTCTACTCCCCTGTGTTACAGTCTACAATGTTACAGTCTACTCCCCTGTGTTACAGTCTACTCCCCTGTGTTACGGTCTACTATGTTACAGTCTACTCCCCTGTGTTACAGTCTACTCCCCTGTGTTACAGTCTACTGTGTAACAGTCTACTATGTTACAGTCTACTCCCCTGTGTTACAATCTACTATGTTACAGTCTACTCCCCTGTGTTACAGTCTACTCCCCTATGTTACAGTCTACACCTGTGTTACAGTCTACTATGTTACAGTCTACTCCCCTGTGTTACAGTCTACTATGTTACAGTCTACTATGTTACAGTCTACTCCCCTATGTTACAGTCTACTCCCCTGTGTTACAGTCTACTCCCCTGTGTTACAGCCTACTCCCCTGTGTTACAGCCTACTCCCCTGTGTTACAGTCTACTTCCCTATGCTACAGTCTACTCCCCTGTGTTACAGTCTACTCCCCTGTGTTACAGTCTACTATGTTACAGTCTACTCCCCTGTGTTACAGTCTACTATGTTACAGTCTACTCCCCTGTGTTACAGTCTACTCCCCTGTGTTACGGTCTACTATGTTACAGTCTACTCCCCTGTGTTACAGTCTACTTCCCTGTGTTTCAGTCTACTGTGTTACAGTCTACTATGGTACAGTCTACTATGTTAGTCTACTCCTCTGTGTTATAGTCTACCCCTGTGTTACAGTCTACTATGTTACAGTCTACTCCCCTGTGTTACAGTCTACTATGTTAGTCTACTCCCCTATGTTACAGTCTACTCCCCTGTGTTACAGTCTACTATGTTACAGTCTACTCCCCTGTGTTACAGTCTACTCCCCTGTGTTCCAGTCTACTATGTTACAGTCTACTCCCCTATGTTAGTCTACTATGTTACAGTCTACTCCCCTGTGTTACAGTCTACTATGTTACAGTCTACTCCCCTGTGTTACAGTCTACTATGTTACAGTCTACTCCCCTGTGTTACAGTCTACTATGTTACAGTCTACTCCCCTGTGTTACAGTCTACTATGTTACAGTCTACTCCCCTGTGTTACAGTCTACTATGTTACAGTCTACTCCCCTGTGTTACAGACTACTCCCCTGTGTTACAGTCTACTCCCCTGTGTTACAGCCTACTCCCCTGTGTTACAGCCTACTCCCCTGTGTTACAGTCTACTCCCCTGTGTTACAGTCTACTATGTTACAGTCTACTCCCCTGTGTTACAGTCTACTCCCATGTGTTACAGTCCACTCCCCTGTGTTACAGTCTACTATGTTACAGTCTACTCCCCTGTGTTACAGTCTACTCCCCTGTGTTAGTCTACTATGTTACAGTCTACTCCCCTGTGTTACAGTCTACTCCCCTGTGTTACGGTCTACTATGTTACAGTCTACTCCCCTGTGTTACAGTCTACTCCCCTGTGTTACAGTCTACTGTGTAACAGTCTACTATGTTACAGTCTACTCCCCTGTGTTACAGTCTACTATGTTACAGTCTACTCCCCTGTGTTACAGTCTACTCCCCTATGTTACAGTCTACACCTGTGTTACAGTCTACTATGTTACAGTCTACTCCCCTGTGTTACAGTCTACTATGTTACAGTCTACTATGTTACAGTCTACTCCCCTATGTTACAGTCTACTCCCCTGTGTTACAGTCTACTCCCCTGTGTTACAGCCTACTCCCCTGTGTTACAGCCTACTCCCCTGTGTTACAGTCTACTTCCCTATGCTACAGTCTACTCCCCTGTGTTACAGTCTACTCCCCTGTGTTACAGTCTACTATGTTACAGTCTACTCCCCTGTGTTACAGTCTACTATGTTACAGTCTACTCCCCTGTGTTACAGTCTACTCCCCTGTGTTACGGTCTACTATGTTACAGTCTACTCCCCTGTGTTACAGTCTACTTCCCTGTGTTTCAGTCTACTGTGTTACAGTCTACTATGGTACAGTCTACTATGTTAGTCTACTCCTCTGTGTTATAGTCTACCCCTGTGTTACAGTCTACTATGTTACAGTCTACTCCCCTGTGTTACAGTCTACTATGTTAGTCTACTCCCCTATGTTACAGTCTACTCCCCTGTGTTACAGTCTACTATGTTACAGTCTACTCCCCTGTGTTACAGTCTACTCCCCTGTGTTCCAGTCTACTATGTTACAGTCTACTCCCCTATGTTAGTCTACTATGTTACAGTCTACTCCCCTGTGTTACAGTCTACTATGTTACAGTCTACTCCCCTGTGTTACAGTCTACTATGTTACAGTCTACTCCCCTGTGTTACAGTCTACTATGTTACAGTCTACTCCCCTGTGTTACAGTCTACTATGTTACAGTCTACTCCCCTGTGTTACAGTCTACTATGTTACAGTCTACTCCCCTGTGTTACAGTCTACTCCCCTATGTTACAGTCTACTCCCCTGTGTTACAGTCTACTCCCCTGTGTTACAGCCTACTCCCCTGTGTTACAGCCTACTCCCCTGTGTTACAGTCTACTCCCCTGTGTTACAGTCTACTATGTTACAGTCTACTCCCCTGTGTTACAGTCTACTCCCATGTGTTACAGTCCACTCCCCTGTGTTACAGTCTACTATGTTACAGTCTACTCCCCTGTGTTACAGTCTACTCCCCTGTGTTAGACTACTATGTTACAGTCTACTCCCCTGTGTTACAGTCTACTCCCCTATGTTACAGTCTACTATGTTACAGTCTACTCCCCTGTGTTACAGTCTACTATGTTACAGTCTACTCCCCTGTGTTACATTCTACTCCCCTGTGTTATAGTCTACTCCCCTGTGTTACAGTCTACTCCCTTGTGTTACAGCCTACTCCCCTGTGTTACAGTCTACTCCCCTATGTTACAGTCTACTCCCCTGTGTTACAGCCTACTCCCCTGTGTTACAGTCTACTTCCCTATGTTACAGTCTACTCCCCTGTGTTACAGTCTACTCCCCTGTGTTACAGTCTACTATGTTACAGTCTACTCCCCTGTGTTACAGTCTACTCCCATGTGTTACAGTCCACTCCCCTGTGTTACAGTCTACTATGTTACAGTCTACTCCCCTGTGTTACAGTCTACTATGTTACAGTCTACTCCCCTGTGTTACAGTCTACTCCCCTCTGTTACATTCTACTCCCCTCTGTTACATTCTACTCCCCTCTGTTACAGTCTACTATGTTACAGTCTACTATGTTACAGTCTACTATGTTACAGTCTACTCCCCTGTGTTACAGTCTACTCCCCTTTGTTAGTCTACTCCCCTATGTTACAGTCTACTATGTTACAGTCTACTCCCCTGTGTTACAGTCTACTATGTTACAGTCTACTCCCCTATGTTACAGTCTACTATGTTACAGTCTACTCCCCTATGTTACAGTCTACTATGTTACAGTCTACTCCCCTGTGTAACAGTCTACTATGTTACAGTCTACTCCCCTATGTTAGTCTACTATGTTACAGTCTACTCCCCTGTGTTACAGTCTACTATGTTACAGTCTACTCCCCTGTGTTACAGTCTACTCCCCTGTGTTAGTCTACTTGCCTGTGTAACAGTGTACTATGTTACAGTCTACTCCCCTGTGTACAGTCTACCCCTGTGTTACAGTCTACTGTGTTACTGTCTACTCCCCTGTGTTACAGTCTACTATGTTACAGTCTACTCCCCTGTGTTACAGTCTACTCCCCTGTGTTACGGTCTACTATGTTACAGTCTACTCCCCTGTGTTACAGTCTACTCCCCTGTGTTACAGTCTACTGTGTTACAGTCTACTATGGTACAGTCTACTATGTTAGTCTACTCCCCTGTGTTACAGTCTACCCCTGTGTTACAGTCTACTATGGTACAGTCTACTCCCCTGTGTTACAGTCTACTATGTTACAGTCTACTCCCCTGTGTTACAGTCTATTCCCCTATTTTACAGTCTACTCCTGTGTTACAGTCTACTATGTTACAGTCTACTCCCCTGTGTTACAGTCTACTATGTTACAGTCTACTATGTTAAAGTCTACTCCCCTATGTTACAGTCTACTCCCATGTGTTACAGTCCACTCCCCTGTGTTACAGCCTACTCCCCTGTGTTACAGCCTACTCCCCTGTGTTACAGTCTACTCCCCTGTGTTACAGTCTACTCCCCTATGTTACAGTCTACTCCCCTGTGTTACAGTCTACTCCCCTGTGTTACAGCCTACTCCCCTGTGTTACAGCCTACTCCCCTGTGTTACTGTCTACTCCCCTGTGTTAGTCTACTTGCCTGTGTAACAGTGTACTATGTTACAGTCTACTCCCCTGTGTACAGTCTACCCCTGTGTTACAGTCTACTATGTTACAGTCTACTCCCCTATGTTAGTCTACTATGTTACAGTCTACTCCCCTGTGTTACAGTCTACTATGTTACAGTCTACTCCCCTGTGTTACAGTCTACTCCCCTGTGTTAGTCTACTTGCCTGTGTAACAGTGTACTATGTTACAGTCTACTCCCCTGTGTACAGTCTACCCCTGTGTTACAGTCTACTGTGTTACTGTCTACTCCCCTGTGTTACAGTCTACTATGTTACAGTCTACTCCCCTGTGTTACAGTCTACTCCCCTGTGTTACGGTCTACTATGTTACAGTCTACTCCCCTGTGTTACAGTCTACTCCCCTGTGTTACAGTCTACTGTGTTACAGTCTACTATGGTACAGTCTACTATGTTAGTCTACTCCCCTGTGTTACAGTCTACCCCTGTGTTACAGTCTACTATGGTACAGTCTACTCCCCTGTGTTACAGTCTACTATGTTACAGTCTACTCCCCTGTGTTACAGTCTATTCCCCTATTTTACAGTCTACTCCTGTGTTACAGTCTACTATGTTACAGTCTACTCCCCTGTGTTACAGTCTACTATGTTACAGTCTACTATGTTACAGTCTACTCCCCTATGTTACAGTCTACTCCCATGTGTTACAGTCCACTCCCCTGTGTTACAGCCTACTCCCCTGTGTTACAGCCTACTCCCCTGTGTTACAGTCTACTCCCCTGTGTTACAGTCTACTCCCCTATGTTACAGTCTACTCCCCTGTGTTACAGTCTACTCCCCTGTGTTACAGTCTACTCCCATGTGTTACAGTCCACTCCCCTGTGTTACAGTCTACTATGTTACAGTCTACTCCCCTGTGTTACAGTCTACTCCCATGTGTTACAGTCCACTCCCCTGTGTTACAGTCTACTATGTTACAGTCTACTCCCCTGTGTTACAGTCTACTCCCCTGTGTTAGTCTACTATGTTACAGTCTACTCCCCTGTGTTACAGTCTACTCCCCTATGTTACAGTCTACTATGTTACAGTCTACTCCCCTGTGTTACAGTATACTATGTTACAGTCTACTATGTTACAGTCTACTCCCCTGTGTTATAGTCTACTCCCCTGTGTTACAGTCTACTCCCCTGTGTTACAGCCTACTCCCCTGTGTTACAGTCTACTCCCCTGTGTTACAGTCTACTGTGTTACTGTCTACTCCCCTGTGTTACAGTCTACTATGTTACAGTCTACTCCCCTGTGTTACAGTCTACTCCCCTGTGTTACGGTCTACTATGTTACAGTCTACTCCCCTGTGTTACAGTCTACTCCCCTGTGTTACAGTCTACTGTGTAACAGTCTACTATGTTACAGTCTACTCCCCTGTGTTACAATCTACTATGTTACAGTCTACTCCCCTGTGTTACAGTCTACTCCCCTATGTTACAGTCTACACCTGTGTTACAGTCTACTATGTTACAGTCTACTCCCCTGTGTTACAGTCTACTATGTTACAGTCTACTATGTTACAGTCTACTCCCCTATGTTACAGTCTACTCCCCTGTGTTACAGTCTACTCCCCTGTGTTACAGCCTACTCCCCTGTGTTACAGCCTACTCCCCTGTGTTACAGTCTACTTCCCTATGCTACAGTCTACTCCCCTGTGTTACAGTCTACTCCCCTGTGTTACAGTCTACTATGTTACAGTCTACTCCCCTGTGTTACAGTCTACTATGTTACAGTCTACTCCCCTGTGTTACAGTCTACTCCCCTGTGTTACGGTCTACTATGTTACAGTCTACTCCCCTGTGTTACAGTCTACTTCCCTGTGTTTCAGTCTACTGTGTTACAGTCTACTATGGTACAGTCTACTATGTTAGTCTACTCCTCTGTGTTATAGTCTACCCCTGTGTTACAGTCTACTATGTTACAGTCTACTCCCCTGTGTTACAGTCTACTATGTTAGTCTACTCCCCTATGTTACAGTCTACTCCCCTGTGTTACAGTCTACTATGTTACAGTCTACTCCCCTATGTTACAGTCTACTCCCCTATGTTCCAGTCTACTATGTTACAGTCTACTCCCCTATGTTAGTCTACTATGTTACAGTCTACTCCCCTGTGTTACAGTCTACTATGTTACAGTCTACTCCCCTGTGTTACAGTCTACTATGTTACAGTCTACTCCCCTGTGTTACAGTCTACTATGTTACAGTCTACTCCCCTGTGTTACAGTCTACTATGTTACAGTCTACTCCCCTGTGTTACAGTCTACTATGTTACAGTCTACTCCCCTGTGTTACAGACTACTCCCCTGTGTTACAGCCTACTCCCCTGTGTTACAGCCTACTCCCCTGTGTTACAGTCTACTCCCCTGTGTTACAGTCTACTATGTTACAGTCTACTCCCCTGTGTTACAGTCTACTCCCATGTGTTACAGTCCACTCCCCTGTGTTACAGTCTACTATGTTACAGTCTACTCCCCTGTGTTACAGTCTACTCCCCTGTGTTAGTCTACTATGTTACAGTCTACTCCCCTGTGTTACAGTCTACTCCCCTGTGTTACGGTCTACTATGTTACAGTCTACTCCCCTGTGTTACAGTCTACTCCCCTGTGTTACAGTCTACTGTGTAACAGTCTACTATGTTACAGTCTACTCCCCTGTGTTACAGTCTACTATGTTACAGTCTACTCCCCTGTGTTACAGTCTACTCCCCTATGTTACAGTCTACACCTGTGTTACAGTCTACTATGTTACAGTCTACTCCCCTGTGTTACAGTCTACTATGTTACAGTCTACTATGTTACAGTCTACTCCCCTATGTTACAGTCTACTCCCCTGTGTTACAGTCTACTCCCCTGTGTTACAGCCTACTCCCCTGTGTTACAGCCTACTCCCCTGTGTTACAGTCTACTTCCCTATGCTACAGTCTACTCCCCTGTGTTACAGTCTACTCCCCTGTGTTACAGTCTACTATGTTACAGTCTACTCCCCTGTGTTACAGTCTACTATGTTACAGTCTACTCCCCTGTGTTACAGTCTACTCCCCTGTGTTACGGTCTACTATGTTACAGTCTACTCCCCTGTGTTACAGTCTACTTCCCTGTGTTTCAGTCTACTGTGTTACAGTCTACTATGGTACAGTCTACTATGTTAGTCTACTCCTCTGTGTTATAGTCTACCCCTGTGTTACAGTCTACTATGTTACAGTCTACTCCCCTGTGTTACAGTCTACTATGTTAGTCTACTCCCCTATGTTACAGTCTACTCCCCTGTGTTACAGTCTACTATGTTACAGTCTACTCCCCTGTGTTACAGTCTACTCCCCTGTGTTCCAGTCTACTATGTTACAGTCTACTCCCCTATGTTAGTCTACTATGTTACAGTCTACTCCCCTGTGTTACAGTCTACTATGTTACAGTCTACTCCCCTGTGTTACAGTCTACTATGTTACAGTCTACTCCCCTGTGTTACAGTCTACTATGTTACAGTCTACTCCCCTGTGTTACAGTCTACTATGTTACAGTCTACTCCCCTGTGTTACAGTCTACTATGTTACAGTCTACTCCCCTGTGTTACAGTCTACTCCCCTATGTTACAGTCTACTCCCCTGTGTTACAGTCTACTCCCCTGTGTTACAGCCTACTCCCCTGTGTTACAGCCTACTCCCCTGTGTTACAGTCTACTCCCCTGTGTTACAGTCTACTATGTTACAGTCTACTCCCCTGTGTTACAGTCTACTCCCATGTGTTACAGTCCACTCCCCTGTGTTACAGTCTACTATGTTACAGTCTACTCCCCTGTGTTACAGTCTACTCCCCTGTGTTAGTCTACTATGTTACAGTCTACTCCCCTGTGTTACAGTCTACTCCCCTATGTTACAGTCTACTATGTTACAGTCTACTCCCCTGTGTTACAGTCTACTATGTTACAGTCTACTCCCCTGTGTTACATTCTACTCCCCTGTGTTATAGTCTACTCCCCTGTGTTACAGTCTACTCCCTTGTGTTACAGCCTACTCCCCTGTGTTACAGTCTACTCCCCTATGTTACAGTCTACTCCCCTGTGTTACAGCCTACTCCCCTGTGTTACAGTCTACTTCCCTATGTTACAGTCTACTCCCCTGTGTTACAGTCTACTCCCCTGTGTTACAGTCTACTATGTTACAGTCTACTCCCCTGTGTTACAGTCTACTCCCATGTGTTACAGTCCACTCCCCTGTGTTACAGTCTACTATGTTACAGTCTACTCCCCTGTGTTACAGTCTACTATGTTACAGTCTACTCCCCTGTGTTACAGTCTACTCCCCTCTGTTACATTCTACTCCCCTCTGTTACATTCTACTCCCCTCTGTTACAGTCTACTATGTTACAGTCTACTATGTTACAGTCTACTATGTTACAGTCTACTCCCCTGTGTTACAGTCTACTATGTTACAGTCTACTCCCCTGTGTTACAGTCTACTCCCCTGTGTTAGTCTACTATGTTACAGTCTACTCCCCTGTGTTACAGTCTACTCCCCTATGTTACAGTCTACTATGTTACAGTCTACTCCCCTGTGTTACAGTCTACTATGTTACAGTCTACTCCCCTGTGTTACATTCTACTCCCCTGTGTTATAGTCTACTCCCCTGTGTTACAGTCTACTCCCTTGTGTTACAGCCTACTCCCCTGTGTTACAGTCTACTCCCCTATGTTACAGTCTACTCCCCTGTGTTACAGCCTACTCCCCTGTGTTACAGTCTACTTCCCTATGTTACAGTCTACTCCCCTGTGTTACAGTCTACTATGTTACAGTCTACTCCCCTGTGTTACAGTCTACTATGTTACAGTCTACTATGTTACAGTCTACTCCCCTATGTTACAGTCTACTCCCCTGTGTTACAGTCTACTCCCCTGTGTTACAGCCTACTCCCCTGTGTTACAGCCTACTCCCCTGTGTTACAGTCTACTTCCCTATGCTACAGTCTACTCCCCTGTGTTACAGTCTACTCCCCTGTGTTACAGTCTACTATGTTACAGTCTATTCCCCTGTGTTACAGTCTACTATGTTACAGTCTACTCCCCTGTGTTACAGTCTACTCCCCTGTGTTACGGTCTACTATGTTACAGTCTACTCCCCTGTGTTACAGTCTACTTCCCTGTGTTTCAGTCTACTGTGTTACAGTCTACTATGGTACAGTCTACTATGTTAGTCTACTCCTCTGTGTTATAGTCTACCCCTGTGTTACAGTCTACTATGTTACAGTCTACTCCCCTGTGTTACAGTCTACTATGTTAGTCTACTCCCCTATGTTACAGTCTACTCCCCTGTGTTACAGTCTACTATGTTACAGTCTACTCCCCTGTGTTACAGTCTACTCCCCTGTGTTCCAGTCTACTATGTTACAGTCTACTCCCCTATGTTAGTCTACTATGTTACAGTCTACTCCCCTGTGTTACAGTCTACTATGTTACAGTCTACTCCCCTGTGTTACAGTCTACTATGTTACAGTCTACTCCCCTGTGTTACAGTCTACTATGTTACAGTCTACTCCCCTGTGTTACAGTCTACTATGTTACAGTCTACTCCCCTGTGTTACAGTCTACTATGTTACAGTCTACTCCCCTGTGTTACAGTCTACTCCCCTATGTTACAGTCTACTCCCCTGTGTTACAGTCTACTCCCCTGTGTTACAGCCTACTCCCCTGTGTTACAGCCTACTCCCCTGTGTTACAGTCTACTCCCCTGTGTTACAGTCTACTATGTTACAGTCTACTCCCCTGTGTTACAGTCTACTCCCATGTGTTACAGTCCACTCCCCTGTGTTACAGTCTACTATGTTACAGTCTACTCCCCTGTGTTACAGTCTACTCCCCTGTGTTAGTCTACTATGTTACAGTCTACTCCCCTGTGTTACAGTCTACTCCCCTATGTTACAGTCTACTATGTTACAGTCTACTCCCCTGTGTTACAGTCTACTATGTTACAGTCTACTCCCCTGTGTTACATTCTACTCCCCTGTGTTATAGTCTACTCCCCTGTGTTACAGTCTACTCCCTTGTGTTACAGCCTACTCCCCTGTGTTACAGTCTACTCCCCTATGTTACAGTCTACTCCCCTGTGTTACAGCCTACTCCCCTGTGTTACAGTCTACTTCCCTATGTTACAGTCTACTCCCCTGTGTTACAGTCTACTCCCCTGTGTTACAGTCTACTATGTTACAGTCTACTCCCCTGTGTTACAGTCTACTCCCATGTGTTACAGTCCACTCCCCTGTGTTACAGTCTACTATGTTACAGTCTACTCCCCTGTGTTACAGTCTACTATGTTACAGTCTACTCCCCTGTGTTACAGTCTACTCCCCTCTGTTACATTCTACTCCCCTCTGTTACATTCTACTCCCCTCTGTTACAGTCTACTATGTTACAGTCTACTATGTTACAGTCTACTATGTTACAGTCTACTCCCCTGTGTTACAGTCTACTCCCCTGTGTTAGTCTACTCCCCTATGTTACAGTCTACTATGTTACAGTCTACTCCCCTGTGTTACAGTCTACTATGTTACAGTCTACTCCCCTATGTTACAGTCTACTATGTTACAGTCTACTCCCCTATGTTACAGTCTACTATGTTACAGTCTACTCCCCTGTGTAACAGTCTACTATGTTACAGTCTACTCCCCTATGTTAGTCTACTATGTTACAGTCTACTCCCCTGTGTTACAGTCTACTATGTTACAGTCTACTCCCCTGTGTTACAGTCTACTCCCCTGTGTTAGTCTACTTGCCTGTGTAACAGTGTACTATGTTACAGTCTACTCCCCTGTGTACAGTCTACCCCTGTGTTACAGTCTACTGTGTTACTGTCTACTCCCCTGTGTTACAGTCTACTATGTTACAGTCTACTCCCCTGTGTTACAGTCTACTCCCCTGTGTTACGGTCTACTATGTTACAGTCTACTCCCCTGTGTTACAGTCTACTCCCCTGTGTTACAGTCTACTGTGTTACAGTCTACTATGGTACAGTCTACTATGTTAGTCTACTCCCCTGTGTTACAGTCTACCCCTGTGTTACAGTCTACTATGGTACAGTCTACTCCCCTGTGTTACAGTCTACTATGTTACAGTCTACTCCCCTGTGTTACAGTCTATTCCCCTATTTTACAGTCTACTCCTGTGTTACAGTCTACTATGTTACAGTCTACTCCCCTGTGTTACAGTCTACTATGTTACAGTCTACTATGTTAAAGTCTACTCCCCTATGTTACAGTCTACTCCCATGTGTTACAGTCCACTCCCCTGTGTTACAGCCTACTCCCCTGTGTTACAGCCTACTCCCCTGTGTTACAGTCTACTCCCCTGTGTTACAGTCTACTCCCCTATGTTACAGTCTACTCCCCTGTGTTACAGTCTACTCCCCTGTGTTACAGCCTACTCCCCTGTGTTACAGCCTACTCCCCTGTGTTACTGTCTACTCCCCTGTGTTAGTCTACTTGCCTGTGTAACAGTGTACTATGTTACAGTCTACTCCCCTGTGTACAGTCTACCCCTGTGTTACAGTCTACTATGTTACAGTCTACTCCCCTATGTTAGTCTACTATGTTACAGTCTACTCCCCTGTGTTACAGTCTACTATGTTACAGTCTACTCCCCTGTGTTACAGTCTACTCCCCTGTGTTAGTCTACTTGCCTGTGTAACAGTGTACTATGTTACAGTCTACTCCCCTGTGTACAGTCTACCCCTGTGTTACAGTCTACTGTGTTACTGTCTACTCCCCTGTGTTACAGTCTACTATGTTACAGTCTACTCCCCTGTGTTACAGTCTACTCCCCTGTGTTACGGTCTACTATGTTACAGTCTACTCCCCTGTGTTACAGTCTACTCCCCTGTGTTACAGTCTACTGTGTTACAGTCTACTATGGTACAGTCTACTATGTTAGTCTACTCCCCTGTGTTACAGTCTACCCCTGTGTTACAGTCTACTATGGTACAGTCTACTCCCCTGTGTTACAGTCTACTATGTTACAGTCTACTCCCCTGTGTTACAGTCTATTCCCCTATTTTACAGTCTACTCCTGTGTTACAGTCTACTATGTTACAGTCTACTCCCCTGTGTTACAGTCTACTATGTTACAGTCTACTATGTTACAGTCTACTCCCCTATGTTACAGTCCACTCCCCTGTGTTACAGTCCACTCCCCTGTGTTACAGCCTACTCCCCTGTGTTACAGTCTACTCCCCTGTGTTACAGTCTACTCCCCTATGTTACAGTCTACTCCCCTGTGTTACAGTCTACTCCCCTGTGTTACAGCCTACTCCCCTGTGTTACAGTCTACTCCCATGTGTTACAGTCCACTCCCCTGTGTTACAGCCTACTCCCCTGTGTTACAGCCTACTCCCCTGTGTTACAGTCTACTCCCCTGTGTTACAGTCTACTCCCCTATGTTACAGTCTACTCCCCTGTGTTACAGTCTACTCCCCTGTGTTAGTCTACTATGTTACAGTCTACTCCCCTGTGTTACAGTCTACTCCCCTATGTTACAGTCTACTATGTTACAGTCTACTCCCCTGTGTTACAGTATACTATGTTACAGTCTACTATGTTACAGTCTACTCCCCTGTGTTATAGTCTACTCCCCTGTGTTACAGTCTACTCCCCTGTGTTACAGCCTACTCCCCTGTGTTACAGTCTACTCCCCTATGTTACAGTCTACTCCCCTGTGTTACAGTCTACTCCCTTGTGTTACAGCCTACTCCCCTGTGTTACAGTCTACTTCCCTATGTTACAGTCTACTCCCCTGTGTTACAGTCTACTCCCCTGTGTTACAGTCTACTATGTTACAGTCTACTCCCCTGTGTTACAGTCTACTCCCATGTGTTACAGTCCACTCCCCTGTGTTACAGTCTACTATGTTACAGTCTACTCCCCTGTGTTAGTCTACTCCCCTGTGTTACAGTCTACTATGTTACAGTCTACTCCCCTGTGTTACAGTCTACTATGTTACAGTCTACTCCCCTGTGTTACAGTCTACTCCCCTCTGTTACATTCTACTCCCCTCTGTTACAGTCTACTATGTTACAGTCTACTCCCCTCTGTTACAGTCTACTATGTTACAGTCTACTATGTTACAGTCTACTCCCCTATGTTACAGTCTACTATGTTACAGTCTACTCCCCTATGTTACAGTCTACTATGTTACAGTCTACTCCCCTGTGTAACAGTCTACTATGTTACAGTCTACTCCCCTATGTTAGTCTACTATGTTACAGTCTACTCCCTTGTGTTACAGTCTACTATGTTACAGTCTACTCCCCTGTGTTACAGTCTACTCCCCTGTGTTAGTCTACTTGCCTGTGTTACAGTGTACTATGTTACAGTCTACTCCCCTGTGTACAGTCTACCCCTGTGTTACAGTCTACTGTGTTACAGTCTACTCCCCTGTGTTACAGTCTACTATGTTACAGTCTACTCCCCTGTGTTACAGTCTACTATGTTACAGTCTACTCCCCTGTGTTACAGTCTACTCCCCTGTGTTACGGTCTACTATGTTACAGTCTACTCCCCTGTGTTACAGTCTACTTCCCTGTGTTTCAGTCTACTGTGTTACAGTCTACTATGGTACAGTCTACTATGTTAGTCTACTCCTCTGTGTTATAGTCTACCCCTGTGTTACAGTCTACTATGTTACAGTCTACTCCCCTGTGTTACAGTCTACTATGTTAGTCTACTCCCCTATGTTACAGTCTACTCCCCTGTGTTACAGTCTACTATGTTACAGTCTACTCCCCTGTGTTACAGTCTACTCCCCTGTGTTCCAGTCTACTATGTTACAGTCTACTCCCCTATGTTAGTCTACTATGTTACAGTCTACTCCCCTGTGTTACAGTCTACTATGTTACAGTCTACTCCCCTGTGTTACAGTCTACTATGTTACAGTCTACTCCCCTGTGTTACAGTCTACTATGTTACAGTCTACTCCCCTGTGTTACAGTCTACTATGTTACAGTCTACTCCCCTGTGTTACAGTCTACTATGTTACAGTCTACTCCCCTGTGTTACAGACTACTCCCCTGTGTTACAGTCTACTCCCCTGTGTTACAGCCTACTCCCCTGTGTTACAGCCTACTCCCCTGTGTTACAGTCTACTCCCCTGTGTTACAGTCTACTATGTTACCATCTACTCCCCTGTGTTACAGTCTACTCCCATGTGTTACAGTCCACTCCCCTGTGTTACAGTCTACTATGTTACAGTCTACTCCCCTGTGTTACAGTCTACTCCCCTGTGTTAGTCTACTATGTTACAGTCTACTCCCCTGTGTTACAGTCTACTCCCCTGTGTTACGGTCTACTATGTTACAGTCTACTCCCCTGTGTTACAGTCTACTCCCCTGTGTTACAGTCTACTGTGTAACAGTCTACTATGTTACAGTCTACTCCCCTGTGTTACAGTCTACTATGTTACAGTCTACTCCCCTGTGTTACAGTCTACTCCCCTATGTTACAGTCTACACCTGTGTTACAGTCTACTATGTTACAGTCTACTCCCCTGTGTTAAAGTCTACTATGTTACAGTCTACTATGTTACAGTCTACTCCCCTATGTTACAGTCTACTCCCCTGTGTTACAGTCTACTCCCCTGTGTTACAGCCTACTCCCCTGTGTTACAGCCTACTCCCCTGTGTTACAGTCTACTTCCCTATGCTACAGTCTACTCCCCTGTGTTACAGTCTACTCCCCTGTGTTACAGTCTACTATGTTACAGTCTACTCCCCTGTGTTACAGTCTACTATGTTACAGTCTACTCCCCTGTGTTACAGTCTACTCCCCTGTGTTACGGTCTACTATGTTACAGTCTACTCCCCTGTGTTACAGTCTACTTCCCTGTGTTTCAGTCTACTGTGTTACAGTCTACTATGGTACAGTCTACTATGTTAGTCTACTCCTCTGTGTTATAGTCTACCCCTGTGTTACAGTCTACTATGTTACAGTCTACTCCCCTGTGTTACAGTCTACTATGTTAGTCTACTCCCCTATGTTACAGTCTACTCCCCTGTGTTACAGTCTACTATGTTACAGTCTACTCCCCTGTGTTACAGTCTACTCCCCTGTGTTCCAGTCTACTATGTTACAGTCTACTCCCCTATGTTAGTCTACTATGTTACAGTCTACTCCCCTGTGTTACAGTCTACTATGTTACAGTCTACTCCCCTGTGTTACAGTCTACTATGTTACAGTCTACTCCCCTGTGTTACAGTCTACTATGTTACAGTCTACTCCCCTGTGTTACAGTCTACTATGTTACAGTCTACTCCCCTGTGTTACAGTCTACTATGTTACAGTCTACTCCCCTGTGTTACAGTCTACTCCCCTATGTTACAGTCTACTCCCCTGTGTTACAGTCTACTCCCCTGTGTTACAGCCTACTCCCCTGTGTTACAGCCTACTCCCCTGTGTTACAGTCTACTCCCCTGTGTTACAGTCTACTATGTTACAGTCTACTCCCCTGTGTTACAGTCTACTCCCATGTGTTACAGTCCACTCCCCTGTGTTACAGTCTACTATGTTACAGTCTACTCCCCTGTGTTACAGTCTACTCCCCTGTGTTAGTCTACTATGTTACAGTCTACTCCCCTGTGTTACAGTCTACTCCCCAATGTTACAGTCTACTATGTTACAGTCTACTCCCCTGTGTTACAGTCTACTATGTTACAGTCTACTCCCCTGTGTTACATTCTACTCCCCTGTGTTATAGTCTACTCCCCTGTGTTACAGTCTACTCCCTTGTGTTACAGCCTACTCCCCTGTGTTACAGTCTACTCCCCTATGTTACAGTCTACTCCCCTGTGTTACAGCCTACTCCCCTGTGTTACAGTCTACTTCCCTATGTTACAGTCTACTCCCCTGTGTTACAGTCTACTCCCCTGTGTTACAGTCTACTATGTTACAGTCTACTCCCCTGTGTTACAGTCTACTCCCATGTGTTACAGTCCACTCCCCTGTGTTACAGTCTACTATGTTACAGTCTACTCCCCTGTGTTACAGTCTACTATGTTACAGTCTACTCCCCTGTGTTACAGTCTACTCCCCTCTGTTACATTCTACTCCCCTCTGTTACATTCTACTCCCCTCTGTTACAGTCTACTATGTTACAGTCTACTATGTTACAGTCTACTATGTTACAGTCTACTCCCCTGTGTTACAGTCTACTCCCCTGTGTTAGTCTACTCCCCTATGTTACAGTCTACTATGTTACAGTCTACTCCCCTGTGTTACAGTCTACTATGTTACAGTCTACTCCCCTATGTTACAGTCTACTATGTTACAGTCTACTCCCCTATGTTACAGTCTACTATGTTACAGTCTACTCCCCTGTGTAACAGTCTACTATGTTACAGTCTACTCCCCTATGTTAGTCTACTATGTTACAGTCTACTCCCCTGTGTTACAGTCTACTATGTTACAGTCTACTCCCCTGTGTTACAGTCTACTCCCCTGTGTTAGTCTACTTGCCTGTGTAACAGTGTACTATGTTACAGTCTACTCCCCTGTGTACAGTCTACCCCTGTGTTACAGTCTACTGTGTTACTGTCTACTCCCCTGTGTTACAGTCTACTATGTTACAGTCTACTCCCCTGTGTTACAGTCTACTCCCCTGTGTTACGGTCTACTATGTTACAGTCTACTCCCCTGTGTTACAGTCTACTCCCCTGTGTTACAGTCTACTGTGTTACAGTCTACTATGGTACAGTCTACTATGTTAGTCTACTCCCCTGTGTTACAGTCTACCCCTGTGTTACAGTCTACTATGGTACAGTCTACTCCCCTGTGTTACAGTCTACTATGTTACAGTCTACTCCCCTGTGTTACAGTCTATTCCCCTATTTTACAGTCTACTCCTGTGTTACAGTCTACTATGTTACAGTCTACTCCCCTGTGTTACAGTCTACTATGTTACAGTCTACTATGTTAAAGTCTACTCCCCTATGTTACAGTCTACTCCCATGTGTTACAGTCCACTCCCCTGTGTTACAGCCTACTCCCCTGTGTTACAGCCTACTCCCCTGTGTTACAGTCTACTCCCCTGTGTTACAGTCTACTCCCCTATGTTACAGTCTACTCCCCTGTGTTACAGTCTACTCCCCTGTGTTACAGCCTACTCCCCTGTGTTACAGCCTACTCCCCTGTGTTACTGTCTACTCCCCTGTGTTAGTCTACTTGCCTGTGTAACAGTGTACTATGTTACAGTCTACTCCCCTGTGTACAGTCTACCCCTGTGTTACAGTCTACTATGTTACAGTCTACTCCCCTATGTTAGTCTACTATGTTACAGTCTACTCCCCTGTGTTACAGTCTACTATGTTACAGTCTACTCCCCTGTGTTACAGTCTACTCCCCTGTGTTAGTCTACTTGCCTGTGTAACAGTGTACTATGTTACAGTCTACTCCCCTGTGTACAGTCTACCCCTGTGTTACAGTCTACTGTGTTACTGTCTACTCCCCTGTGTTACAGTCTACTATGTTACAGTCTACTCCCCTGTGTTACAGTCTACTCCCCTGTGTTACGGTCTACTATGTTACAGTCTACTCCCCTGTGTTACAGTCTACTCCCCTGTGTTACAGTCTACTGTGTTACAGTCTACTATGGTACAGTCTACTATGTTAGTCTACTCCCCTGTGTTACAGTCTACCCCTGTGTTACAGTCTACTATGGTACAGTCTACTCCCCTGTGTTACAGTCTACTATGTTACAGTCTACTCCCCTGTGTTACAGTCTATTCCCCTATTTTACAGTCTACTCCTGTGTTACAGTCTACTATGTTACAGTCTACTCCCCTGTGTTACAGTCTACTATGTTACAGTCTACTATGTTACAGTCTACTCCCCTATGTTACAGTCTACTCCCCTGTGTTACAGTCCACTCCCCTGTGTTACAGCCTACTCCCCTGTGTTACAGCCTACTCCCCTGTGTTACAGTCTACTCCCCTGTGTTACAGTCTACTCCCCTATGTTACAGTCTACTCCCCTGTGTTACAGTCTACTCCCCTGTGTTACAGCCTACTCCCCTGTGTTACAGCCTACTCCCCTGTGTTACAGTCTACTCCCCTGTGTTACAGTCTACTATGTTACAGTCTACTCCCCTGTGTTACAGTCTACTCCCATGTGTTACAGTCCACTCCCCTGTGTTACAGTCTACTATGTTACAGTCTACTCCCCTGTGTTACAGTCTACTCCCCTGTGTTAGTCTACTATGTTACAGTCTACTCCCCTGTGTTACAGTCTACTCCCCTATGTTACAGTCTACTATGTTACAGTCTACTCCCCTGTGTTACAGTATACTATGTTACAGTCTACTATGTTACAGTCTACTCCCCTGTGTTATAGTCTACTCCCCTGTGTTACAGTCTACTCCCCTGTGTTACAGCCTACTCCCCTGTGTTACAGTCTACTCCCCTATGTTACAGTCTACTCCCCTGTGTTACAGTCTACTCCCCTGTGTTACAGCCTACTCCCCTGTGTTACAGTCTACTTCCCTATGTTACAGTCTACTCCCCTGTGTTACAGTCTACTCCCCTGTGTTACAGTCTACTATGTTACAGTCTACTCCCCTGTGTTACAGTCTACTCCCATGTGTTACAGTCCACTCCCCTGTGTTACAGTCTACTATGTTACAGTCTACTCCCCTGTGTTAGTCTACTCCCCTGTGTTACAGTCTACTATGTTACAGTCTACTCCCCTGTGTTACAGTCTACTATGTTACAGTCTACTCCCCTGTGTTACAGTCTACTCCCCTCTGTTACATTCTACTCCCCTCTGTTACAGTCTACTATGTTACAGTCTACTCCCCTCTGTTACAGTCTACTATGTTACAGTCTACTATGTTACAGTCTACTCCCCTATGTTACAGTCTACTATGTTACAGTCTACTCCCCTATGTTACAGTCTACTATGTTACAGTCTACTCCCCTGTGTAACAGTCTACTATGTTACAGTCTACTCCCCTATGTTAGTCTACTATGTTACAGTCTACTCCCTTGTGTTACAGTCTACTATGTTACAGTCTACTCCCCTGTGTTACAGTCTACTCCCCTGTGTTAGTCTACTTGCCTGTGTTACAGTGTACTATGTTACAGTCTACTCCCCTGTGTACAGTCTACCCCTGTGTTACAGTCTACTGTGTTACTGTCTACTCCCCTGTGTTACAGTCTACTATGTTACAGTCTACTCCCCTTTGTTACAGTCTACTCCCCTGTGTTACAGTCTACTGTGTTACAGTCTACTATGGTACAGTCTACTATGTTAGTCTACTCCCCTGTGTTACAGTCTACCCCTGTGTTACAGTCTACTATGTTACAGTCTACTCCCCTGTGTTACAGCCTACCCCCCTGTGTTACAGTCTACTTCCATATGTTACAGTCTACTCCCCTGTGTTACAGTCTACTATGTTACAGTCTACTCCCCTGTGTTACAGTCTACTGTGTTACTGTCTACTCCCCTGTGTTACAGTCTACAATGTTACAGTCTACTCCCCTGTGTTACAGTCTACTCCCCTGTGTTACGGTCTACTATGTTACAGTCTACTCACCTGTGTTACAGTCTACTCCCCTGTGTTACAGTCTACTGTGTAACAGTCTACTATGTTACAGTCTACTCCCCTGTGTTACAGTCTACTATGTTACAGTCTACTCCCCTGTGTTACAGTCTACTCCCCTATGTTACAGTCTACACCTGTGTTACAGTCTACTATGTTACAGTCTACACCCCTGTGTTACAGTCTACTATGTTACAGTCTACTATGTTACAGTCTACTCCCCTATGTTACAGTCTACTCCCCTGTGTTACAGTCTACTCCCCTGTGTTACAGCCTACTCCCCTGTGTTACAGCCTACTCCCCTGTGTTACAGTCTACTCCCCTGTGTTACAGTCTACTATGTTACAGTCTACTCCCCTGTGTTACAGTCTACTATGTTACAGTCTACTCCCCTGTGTTACAGTCTACTCCCCTGTGTTACGGTCTACTATGTTACAGTCTACTCCCCTGTGTTACAGTCTACTTCCCTGTGTTTCAGTCTACTGTGTTACAGTCTACTATGGTACAGTCTACTATGTTAGTCTACTCCTCTGTGTTATAGTCTACCCCTGTGTTACAGTCTACTATGTTACAGTCTACTCCCCTGTGTTACAGTCTACTATGTTAGTCTACTCCCCTATGTTACAGTCTACTCCCCTGTGTTACAGTCTACTATGTTACAGTCTACTCCCCTGTGTTACAGTCTACTCCCCTGTGTTCCAGTCTACTATGTTACAGTCTACTCCCCTATGTTAGTCTACTATGTTACAGTCTACTCCCCTGTGTTACAGTCTACTATGTTACAGTCTACTCCCCTGTGTTACAGTCTACTATGTTACAGTCTACTCCCCTGTGTTACAGTCTACTATGTTACAGTCTACTCCCCTGTGTTACAGTCTACTATGTTACAGTCTACTCCCCTGTGTTACAGTCTACTATGTTACAGTCTACTCCCCTGTGTTACAGTCTACTCCCCTATGTTACAGTCTACTCCACTGTGTTACAGTCTACTCCCCTGTGTTACAGCCTACTCCCCTGTGTTACAGCCTACTCCCCTGTGTTACAGTCTACTCCCCTGTGTTACAGTCTACTATGTTACAGTCTACTCCCCTGTGTTACAGTCTACTCCCATGTGTTACAGTCCACTCCCCTGTGTTACAGTCTACTATGTTACAGTCTACTCCCCTGTGTTACAGTCTACTCCCCTGTGTTAAAATCAAATCAAATCAAATCAAATTTTATTAGTCACATACACATGGTTAGCAGATGTTAATGCGAGTGTAGCGAAATGCTTGTGCTTCTAGTTCCGACAATGCAGTAATAACCAACAGTAATCTAACCTAACAATTCCACACTACTACCTTACACACACACACAAGTGTAAAGGGATAAAGAATATGTACATAAAGATATATGGATGAGTGGTGGTACAGAACGGCATGGCAGATGCAGTAGATGGTATAGAGTACGGTATATACATATGAGATGAGTACTGTAGGGTATGTAAACATAAAGTGGCATAGTTTAAAGTGGCTAGTGGTACATGTATTGCATAAAGATGGCAAGATGCAGTAGATGATATAGAGTACAGTATATATACATATGAGATGGGTAATGTAGGGTATGTAAACATTGTATTAAGTGGCATTGCTTAAAGTGGCTAGTGGTACATTTTTACATAATTTCCATCAATTCCCATTTTTAAAGTGGCTGGAGTTGAGTCAGTATGTTGGCAGCGGCCGCTAAATGTTAGTGGTGGCTGTTTAACAGTCTGATGGCCTTGAGATAGAAGCTGTTTTTCAGTCTCTCGGTCCCTGCTTTGATGCACCTGTACTGACCTCGCCTTCTGGATGATAGCGGGGTGAACAGGCAGTGGCTTGGGTGGTTGTTGTCCTTGATGATCTTTATGGCCTTCCTGTGACATCGGGTGGTGTAGGTGTCCTGGAGGGCAGGTAGTTTGCCCCTGGTGATGCGTTCTGCAGACCTCACTACCCTCTGGAGAGCCTTACGGTTGTGGGCGGAGCAGTTGCCGTACCAGGCGGTGATACAGCCCGACAGGATGCTCTCGATTGTGCATCTGTAGAAGTTTGTGAGTGCTTTTGGTGACAAGCCGAATTTCTTCAGCCTCCTGAGGTTGAAGAGGCGCTGCTGCGCCTTCTTCACAACGCTGTCTGTGTGGGTGGACCAGTTCAGTTTGTCCGTGATGTGTACACCGAGGAACTTAAAACTTTCCACCTTCTCCACTACTGACCCGTCGATGTGGATAGGGGGGTGCTCCCTCTGCTGTTTCCTGAAGTCCACAATCATCTCCTTTGTTTTGTTGACGTTGAGTATGAGGTTATTTTCCTGACACCACACTCCGAGGGCCCTCACCTCCTCCCTGTAGGCCGTCTCGTCGTTGTTGGTGATCAAGCCTACCACTGTAGTGTCATCCGCAAACTTGATGATTGAGTTGGAGGCGTGCATGGCCACGCAGTCGTGGGTGAACAGGGAGTACAGGAGAGGGCTCAGAACGCACCCTTGTGGGGCCCCAGTGTTGAGGATCAGCGGGGTGGAGATGTTGTTACCTACCCTCACCACCTGGGTGCGGCCCGTCAGGAAGTCCAGGACCCAGTTGCACAGGGCGGGGTCGAGACCCAGGGTCTCGAGCTTGATGACGAGTTTGGAGGGTACTATGGTGTTAAATGCTGAGCTGTAATCGATGAACAGCATTCTCACATGGGTATTCCTCTTGTCCAGATGGGTTAGGGCAGTGTGCAGTGTGGTTGCGATTGCGTCGTCTGTGGACCTATTGGGTCGGTAAGCAAATTGGAGTGGGTCTAGGGTGTCCGGTAGGGTGGAGGTGATATGGTCCTTGACTAGTCTCTCAAAGCACTTCATGATGACGGAAGTGAGTGCTACGGGGCGGTAGTCGTTTAGCTCAGTTACCTTAGCTTTCTTGGGAACAGGAACAATGGTGGCCCTCTTGAAGCATGTGGGAACAGCAGACTGGGATAAGGATTGATTGAATATGTCCGTAAACACACCAGCCAGCTGGTCTGCGCATGCTCTGAGGACGCGGCTGGGAATGCCGTCTGGGCCTGCAGCCTTGCGAGGGTTAACACGTTTAAATGTTTTACTCACCTCGGCTGCAGTGAAGGAGAGCCCGCAGGTTTTGGTAGGGGGCCGTGTCAGTGGCACTGTATTGTCCTCAAAGCGGGCAAAAAAGTTGTTTAGCCTGTCTGGGAGCAAGACATCCTGGTCCTCGACGGGGCGGATTTCCTTTTTGTAATCCGTGATTGACTGTAGACCCTGCCACATACCTCTTGTGTCTGAGCTGTTGAATTTCGACTCGATTTTGTCTCTGTACTGAGACTTGGCCTGTTTGATTGCCTTGCGGAGAGAATAGCTACACTGTTTGTATTCGGTCATGCTTCCGGTCACCTTGCCCTGGTTAAAAGCAGTGGTTCGCGCTTTCAGTTTCACGCGAATGCTGCCGTCAATCCACGGTTTCTGGTTTGGGAATGTTTTTATCGTTGCTGTGGGTACGACATCGTCAATGCACTTCCTAATGAACTCGCTCACCGAATCAGCATATTCGTCAATATTGTTGTTGGACGCGATGCGGAACATATTCCAATCTGCGTGATCGAAGCAGTCTTGAAGCGTGGATTCAGATTGGTCGGACCAGCGTTGAACAGACCTGAGCGCGGGAGCTTGTTGTTTGAGTTTTTGTTTGTAGGCTGGAATCAACAAAATGGAGTCGTGGTCAGCTTTTCCGAAAGGGGGGCGGGGGAGGGCCTTATAAGCGTCGCGGAAATTAGTATAACAATGGTCTAGTGTTTTTCCAGCCCTGGTAGCACAATCGATATGCTGATAGAATTTAGGGAGTTTTGTTTTTAGATTAGCCTTGTTAAAATCCCCAGCTACGATGAATGCAGCCTCAGGGTGTGTGGTTTCCAGTTTACAAAGAGTCAGATAAAGTTCGTTCAGGGCCATCGATGTGTCTGCTTGGGGGGGAATGTATACGGCTGTGATTATGATTGACGAGAATTCCCTTGGTAGATAATGCGGTCGACATTTGATTGTGAGGAGTTCTAGATCAGGTGAACAGAACGACTTGAGTTCTTGTGTGTTGTTATGATGATCACACCACTTCTCGTTAATCATAAGGCATACCCCCCCGCCCCTCTTCTTACCGGAAAGATGTTTGTTTCTGTCGGCGCGATGCATGAAGAAACCAGCTGGCTGCACCGACTCCGTTAGCGTCCCTTGAGTTAGCCATGTTTCCGTGAAGCAGAGCACGTTGCAATCCCTGATGTCTCTCTGGAATCCCTGATGTCTCTCTGGACTGTGTTACAGTCTACTATGTTACAGTCTACTCCCCTGTGTTACAGTCTACTCCCCTATGTAACAGTCTACTCCTGTGTTACAGTCTACTATGTTACAGTCTACTCCCCTGTGTTACAGTCTACTCCCCTATGTTACAGTCTACTCCTGTGTTACAGTCTACTATGTTACAGTCTACTCCCCTGTGTTACAGTCTACTATGTTACAGTCTACTATGTTACAGTCTACTCCCCTATGTTACAGTCTACTCCCCTATGTTACAGTCTACTCCCCTGTGTTACAGTCTACTCCCATGTGTTACAGTCCACTCCCCTGTGTTACAGTCTACTATGTTACAGTCTACTCCCCTGTGTTACAGTCTACTATGTTACAGTCTACTCCCCTCTGTTACAGTCTACTCCCCTGTGTTACAGTCTACTCCCCTGTGTTACAGTCTACTATGTTACAGTCTACTCCCCTGTGTTACAGACTACTCCCCTGTGTTACAGTCTACTCCCCTGTGTTACAGTCTACTCCCCTGTGTTACAGTCTACCCCTGTGGTACAGTCTACTCCCCTGTGTTACAGTCTACTCCCCTGTGTTACAGTCTACTCCCCTGTGTTACAGTCTACTCCCCTGTGTTACAGTCTACCGCTGTCCAGCTGATAGTCTGTAAATGAATCTCAACAGCGATGGTAATATGTCACCTTTACAACAAGCTGTGATGTTTCTCTAACACAGCCAGATGAAAAAGATGTACATCGCACAAAATATGTGTAATGGAATCGATTCCACCAGGCTTCTACATTTGTATCGCTGTTGCTGTTTGGGAGTTTTAGGCTGGGTTTCTGTACAGCTCTTTGTGACATCGGCTGATGTACGAAGGGCTTTATAAATACATTTGATTGAATCATTTTTATTTTCAGAAAAAAAAAAGACATTTAAGGGTAATATATGAATGAATTGCAACTGTTTAGGTTAAGCATTGAGCCACCTTTCAGAGGTTAACAGATATTTCTGATATGAATAATCACCCAGTATATTCACCATCATAAAGCCTAACGATTAAACACACTAGTATTAAGCAGTCACAATACAATACAGTTGAGATGGGAGTAGTGATGGGATGGAGGGATTGGAGGAATCACATGTTCAAATGGGGAGGGGGGAGAGGGATGTGGAATCCACAGAGGTCTCTTCACTTAATCATTGGGTAAACGGCAGTAACGTTCTGGAAGCAGACACGAGCTGCCACATCACATCTGACTCATGGCGGGTGACACTGGAGCCCACGCACGAGCCCATTGCTCATCAAAGGCAGCATGTTTTGTTTCTTCTGCCCGCTGCCGCTTGCGAGGGAGGAAAACAATCGAGGGAGCTAGGCCTTCAACTAGTGCCTCGACATCTGACGGCACGAAGACAGAACACCTGGAATGCAGAGGAGTGGTGTTTCTGAAAGAATAGAACATCCATTTTCTCCCTCTTCTCTCACATCACAGATTAATGGAGTCGGACCAACGTTCCCTCTAAAGCCAGGCCGCAACGCTCCTAGAGCAGCCCCACACGGAACAATTGCCAGGCGGCACAGAGACGCAAGAGATTAAAAAAACATACACTATCCTGGCTTTAAACAGATCCACTTTTCTCTCTACTGTGGAAAATGGGATTAAATGTAAATAATAACAGTCCCTTTAAAAATGCAACAAACCAAATCTAACTTCAAGACTCAGTTGGGGATTGTGTCTTGTAGGCTGAGGAGCGAATCAGAGTAGCCTTGTTCTATTTCATTGGGAAGATTGGTCTTTCTATCAGCCACAGTTAGAGAGCAGCCTTCATGCACACGAGACATCACAGAGCAGAGCCACGTGCAGCCCTGTATGCACATCAGTATTATTGGATAGTTAGTGAGTTACTAGCCTGGTTATAGCTATTTAACCCCTCATATTCACTATTTATTTAAATCATTTAGACAAAAAATATGCAAAATTCGCAACTTCACTTTTATGCTGATGATACTGTAATGGATTGCTGTGCCTCATCTCTCACAAAAGCTTTCCAGAACCTGCAAACTGATTTTTATACTGTTCAACATACCTTGTGTCAATTGAAGATTATCCTCAATACTGACTGAACTAAACTAATGGTGTTTTCTAAAGCAAGAAATAGACCTCTTAACCTTTCACCTATTACTACCTGTCAGGGTATTGAGATTGAGAATGTAACCTCACATAAATATCTGAAGTTGGGATCACTGAATTTGGTAAAAGGTCTTTTATGTACTCTGCGCCATCGTCTTGGAACACCTTAAAACACTTTTAAACTGGAAGAACTTGTCCCGATTGGTGTTTTTAAATCAATGATGAAGGATTTTGAGGCTGATTCCCTGACCTGTCAATGTTTTTAATTGGCTGTTTTATGATTTTGTTATACTCTTGTGAATTCTATGTTTTTTTTTACTAGATTACCTGTAGTTTTTCATGTTGTCTGTCTGTAATTGTGTAATGACTTGGTGCTGCCTATCTTGGCCAGGACGCTTTTGAAAAAGAGATTTCAAATCTCAATGAGCCCCTCCTGGTTAAATAAAGGTTAAATAAAACAGTGATTGCTTCCTACACGAGCACCAAACTTGAACATATATGTCTTGGAAAAGTGAGTTTTTTTTGTCCTAAAGGGGCAGTGTCAAATTTTGAGACAGGCTTGAATATGTAAATAAGCCAATAGGCAGAGGGTAGCATGCATTTTTGCCTAAAGATTAAGAGTGTTGGGCCAGTAACCAAAAGGTCGCTGGTTCGAATCCCTGAGCCGACTAGGTGAGAAATCTGTCGATGTGCATTTGAGCAAGGCACTTAACCCTAATTGCTCCTGTAAGTCGCCCTAAATGTAACATGTAAAATGTTAATGGATGATTTTTAAATGTAAAACGAGTTCCTAATGTTTTGTGCACTCAGTGTATATCCACGTGGAAATGTTATGGCATTTGCTCCATTTGTTTTGTTGATAGGCCACCCTGATAGACCTACATTATGATCCAATATCCACAGTAGCCTATTGGTCACTGTCTGAAACAGTAAGTTAAACCAGGTACAGCCTCAGTGTTCACAGTAAACACGCGCCGGAAGTTACACAGAATGCTCGCAAATGTTTCTGCTCACAAGACTTGAAATATTCTCAGTGTTGAATTTTTAGGGGGGAACATTGGCTGTGACCCCTCCATAGCAGGGGAATGGGGTATGAATGTGGGCTAAGCCTTCATGGACTGTGACCCCTCCATAGCTGTCATCAAGGCAAATGGTGGCTACTTTGAAGAAACTAAAATCTAAAATATATTTTGATTTGATTAAAACTGTTTTGGTTACTACATGATTCCATATGTGTTATTTCATAGTTTTGATGTCTTCTACAATGTAGAAAATAGTTAAAAAATATATAAAAAAATAACTGCAATTATTAGACGTGTCCAAACCTTTGACTGGTACTGCACATACACATACATACAGTTGAAAACGGAAGATTACATACACCTCAGTCAAATACATTTAAACTCAGTTTTTCACAATTCCTGACATTTAATCCTAGTAAAAATTCCCTGTTTTAGGTCAGTTAGGATCACCACTTTATTTTAAGAATGTGAAATGTCAGAATAATAGTAGAGAGAATGATTTATTTCAGCTTTTATTTGTGAATGGCTTCTATTCTATGGTATATATCATCTACAGAGATACCTTAACAACCCTCTGATGGTGCGTACCTTAATCCTTGACAGTCTTCGCCCATAGAAACACATTGAATAACACATTCATACATGGAAAAAACAGGCTGTCAAAAAAGTGTTGGTTTTAAAGTGTTTGTCCGATATCTGAGAGGGAGAAGTGTTTGTCCTATATCTGAGAGGGAGAAGAAAGATCAGGGAAATATTTAGAATATGTTTTTTTTTGCCATATCGAACTAGAGGTCGACCGATTAATCGGAATGGACGATTAATTAGGGCCGATTTCAAGTTTTCACAACAATCGGAAATCGCTAACCCCTTTTTTAGGCACTGAACTACTAATATATACACTGAGTCTACAAAACATTATGAACACCTGCTCTTTCCATGACATAGACTGACCAGGTGAAAGCTATGATCCCTTATTAAATGTCAGCTGTAAAATTCACTTCAATCAGTGTAGATGAAGGGGAGGAGACAGGTTAAAGAAGGATTTTTAAGCCTTGAGACATTGAATGACACACACACACATTCCGAGGGTGAATGGGCAAGACAAAAGACTTAAGTGCTTTTGAACAGGGTATGGTAGAATGTGCCAGGCGCACCGGTTTGAGTGTGTCAAGAATTGCAACGCTGCTGGTTTTTCACACTCAACAGCTTCTAGTTTGTTGTTGATGTGGACACCAAGGAACTTGAAGCTCTCAACCTGCTCCACTACAGCCCCGTCAATGAGAATGGGGGCGTGCTCGGTCCTCCTTTTCCTGTAGTCCACAATCATCTCCTTAGTCTCGGTTACGTTGAGGGACATGTTGTTATTCTGGCACCACCTGGCCAGCTCTCTGACCTCCCTATAGGCTGTCTCGTCGTTGATCAGGCCTACCACTGTTGTGTCGTCTGCAAACTTAATGATGGTGTTGGAGTCGTGCCTGGCCATGCAGTCGTGGGTGAACAGGGAGTACAGGAGGGGACTGAGCACGCACCCCTGGGGAGCTCCAGTGTTGAAGATCATCATGGCAGATGTGTTGCTACCTACCCTCACCACCTGGGGGCGGCCCGTCAGGAAGTCCAGGATCCAGTTGCAGAGAGAGGTGTTTAGTCCCAGAGTCCTTTGCTTAGTGATGAGCTTTGAACGCTGAGCTGTAGTCAATGACTAGCATTCTAACATAGGTGTTCCTTTTGTCCAGGTGGGAAAGGGCAGTGTGGAGTGCATTGGAGATTGCATCATCTGTGGATCTGTTTGGGCGGTATGCCAATTGGATTGGGTCTAGGGTTTCTGGGATAATGATGTTGATGTGAGCCATTACCAACCTTTCAAAGCACTTCATGGCTACGGACGTGAGTGCTACGGGTCTGTAGTCATTTAGGCAGGTTGCCTTTGTGTTCTTCGGCACAGGGACTGTGGTGGTCTGCTTGAAACATGTTGGTATTACAGACTCAATCAGGGACATGTTGAAAATGTCAGTGAAGACACCTGCCAGTGTTCATCTCTAGGAGACAGAACGCGTCTCCTTCCTGAGCGGTATGACGACTGCGTGGTCCCATAGTGTTTATACTTGCGTACTATTGTTTGTACAGATGAACGTGGTACCTTCAGGTGTTTGGAAATTGCTCCCAAGGATGAACCAGACTTGTGGAGGTCTAAAAAAAAAAATCTGAGGTCTTGGCAGATTTCTTTTGATTTTCCCATGATGTCAAGCAAAGAGGCACTGAGTTTGAAGGTAGGCCTTGAAATACATCCGCAGGTACACCTCCAATTGACTCCAATGATGCCAATTAGCCTATCAGAAGCTTCTAAAGCCATGACATAATTTTCTGGAATTTTCTAAGCTGTTTAAAGGCACAGTCAACTTAGTGTAGGTAAACTTCTGACCCACTGGAATTGTGGTACAGTTAATTAATCTGTATGTAAGCAATTGTTGGAAAAATTACTTGTGTCATGCACAAAGTAGATATCCTATCTGACTTGCCAAAACTATAGTTTGTTAACAAGAAATTTGTGGAGTGGTTGAAAAACGAGTTTTAATGACTCCAACCTAAGTGGATGTAAACTTCCGACTTCAACTGTATATACATACATACATACAACTACACACTCTTAACCTGTGTTAAAACAAACAAGAGGCTGTGCATTAACAACAAAGGTGTCGTTGAGAGGGTGGAGCTCTGTGACACTGGGTGAGAGAAAGACTCACCAGGAGTCTGCACTGGGGGACCCACCACCACAGAGAGATGGTGGAGCTCTGTGGCACTGGGTGAGAGAAAGACTTACCAGGGGTCTGGTTTAAAACAGTCAATAGTATTCTCATTTCATCATAACTGCACACACACACAACACCACCACAGAGAGAGGGAACACCACCACCACCACCACCACCACCACCATCATCACTACCACCACCACCACTACCACCACCACTACCACCACCACCACCACCACCACCACCACCACCACCACCACCACCGCCACCACCACCTCCACCTCCACCTCCACCACCATCACCACCACCACCACCACCACCATCACCATCTTCACCGCCCCCACCACCACCACCACCACCACCTCCACCACCACCACCACCACCACCACCACCACCACCACCACCACCTCCACCACCACCATCACCACCACCACCACCATCACCATCTTCACCGCCCCCACCACCACCTCCACCTCCACCACCTCCACCACCACCACCACCACCATCACCACCACTACTACCACCGCCACCACCACCACCACCACTACTACCACCACCACCACCATCACTACCACCACCACCACCACCACCACCACAGAGAGAGGGTGATCTAGAAATAAAAGCTCTTCAGTTAAAGTAGAGAACAATGTGTTCATGAAGGGCTCAAATGAACACCCCTCAGTGGCAGTAGGAGTGTGTTTGCTCAAACACGCATCGTAAAGAACTGTGATTAAGGATGGGATGTAATAAACAGTACAGTCAAATCTGAAATGGATTTTCTTTTTCATGTGGTTAGTACATCCTCTGTCCAAATCGCCACCATGTACATAGCTTTAACACAAACCCCTTTCTACAGTCATCCTCCCTGTTCTCACTAAGTGGTAACAGACCTGGGGCAATTCTTCATTCGGTTTCCCTCTCTCTCTCTCTCTCTCTCTCTCTCTCTCTCGTTCCCTCTCTCTTGCTCTCTTTATTTATTTAACAGAACAAGCTGTAAAACCAAACATGAGGTCATGGAATATTTTCACCCCCAGGAATAGCTAAGAGCCTAGAATAAGAGCTAAAGCCCAGTTGAAGTATCCGTAGCACAATATGAACTGCTGAGGGCCTTTCTGCATCAAGTAGTGCTGGGGGATACTTCAACTTTAAATAGAAACTGTTCAACAGTGTACATGAGGTTTCAATTAAGAACTCTCCAGACTCCTCAGTCCTATCCAAGCCTAGCTTGGACCTTTCCATTCCCCCTGGCTTGCGTCCCAAACGGCACCCTATTCCCTACGTATGGCACTACTTTTGACCACAGACCTATGGGCCCTTGGTCAACAGTAGTGCACTGAGCAAAGAATAGGTAGGGTGTTGATTGGGAAGCATGTCTGAAGAAATGGTAAACAGGCAGCAGAATCATAAACACAGGGACCATTTAGAACTAAATCTCATTTTGTAAAGCAATACTCAACAACTATTTTTTATTAACGACTCAAATTCAGTGATTAACTGTCAGTTCCCAGGCATTTACCAGAGCCGGCGAAACAAACACCTGATCTATCCTACAGATCAATGACGAATCCAGAGGACCTCATCTATCCTACAGGTCAATGACCAATCCAGAGGACCTCATCTATCCTACAGGTCAATGACCAAACTAGAGGACCTCATCTATCCTATAGGTCAATGACCAAACTAGAGGACCTCATCTATCCTATAGGTCAATGACCAAACTAGAGGACCTCATATATCCTATAGGTCAATGACCAAACTAGAGGACCTCATATATCCTATAGGTCAATGACCAAACTAGAGGACCTCATCTATCCTACAGATCAATGACCAATCTAGAACACCTCATCTATCCTATAGGTCAATGACCAAACTAGAAGACCTCATCTATCCTACAGGTCAATGACCAATCTAGTGGACCTCATCTATCCTATAGGTCAATGACCAATCTAGAACACCTCATCTATCCCATAGGTCAATGACCAAACTAGAAGACCTCATCTATCCTATAGGTCACAGGTGTCAAACTCATTCCACGGGGGGCCGAGTGTCTGCGGGTTTTCGCTCCTCCCTTGTACTTGATTGATGAATTAACATCACTAATTAGTTAGGAACTCCCCACACCTGGTTGTCTAGGGCTTTATTGAAAGGAAAAACCAAAAACCTGCAGACACTAGGCCCTCCGTGGAATGAGTTTGACACCCCTGCTATAGGTCAATGACCAATCTAGAGGACCTCATCTATCCTATAGGTCAATGACCAATCTAGAACACCTCATCTATCCTACAGGTCAATGACCAAACTAGAGGACCTCATCTATCCTACAGGTCAATGACCAATCTAGAGGACCTCATCTATCCTACAGGTCAATGACCAATCTAGAGGACCTCATCTATCCTACAGGTCAATGACCAATCTAGAACACCTCATCTATCCTACAGGTCAATGACCAATCTAGAGGACCTCATCTATCCTACAGGTCAATGACCAATCTAGTGCACCTCATCTATCCTATAGGTCAATGACCAAACTAGAGGACCTCATCTATCCTATAGGTCAATGACCAAACTAGAGGACCTCATCTATCTACACACACACACACACACAAACACAAACACGACCCAAATCATGGATCACATGTAAAAGTGCCAGCGTTTCCCTTAATGAGTGAGAATGTGATTGTTTTATATAAAGGGGAAGATCAGCTTTAATATTGCAGGTAGATTGTGATTGTTACTTCCCTGTCTCCTCTCCTCTCTCCCTCCTATCCTCTCCTCTCCTCAACCCTCCGATCCTCTCTTCTCTCCCCTCCTTTCCTCTCCTCCCCCCTATCCTCTCCTCTCTCCCCATCCTCTCCTCTCTCCCCTGCTATGCTCTCCTCTCTCCCCTGCTATCCCCTCCTCTCTCCCCTCCTATCCTCTCTCCCCGCTATGCTCTCCTCTCTCCCCTCCTATCCTCTCACCCCTCCTATCCTATCTCCCCTGCTATCCTCTCCTCTCTCCCCTACTATCCTCTCCTCTCTCCCCTCCTCTCCTCTCCTCTCCCCTCCTATCCTCTCCTCTCTCCCCTGCTATCCTCTCCTCTCTCCCCTGCTATCCTCTCCTCTCTCCCCTGCTATCCTATCCTCTCTCCCCTGCTATCCTCTCTCCCCTGCTATCCTCTCCTCTCTCCCCTGCTATCCTCTCCTCTCTCCCCTCCTATCCTCTTCTCTCACCCCTCCTATCCTCTTCTCTCACCCCTGCTATCCTCTCTCCCCTGCTATGCTATCCTCTCTCCCCTACTATCCTCTCCTCTCACCCCTCCTATCCTCTTCTCTCACCCCTCCTATCCTCTCTCCCCTGCTATCCTCTCTCCCCTGCTATCCTCTCCTCTCTCCCCTGCTATCCTCTCTCCCCTGCTATCCTCTCCTCTCACCCCTCCTCTCCTCTGCTATGCTATCCTCTCTCCCCTGCTATCCTCTCCTCTCTCCCCTCCTATCCTCTCCTCCATCCTATCCTCTCCTCTCTCCCCCTCCTGTCTTCTCCTAGATCTTCTGCAGCCCTTTGATGTACTGTATGGTCTCTGCATGTGAGAGAAAAGAGAGAGAGATAGTGTTGTGTTTGTGACCTTACTGCAGGTATTTAGAGAGCCCCAGTAGATAAGCCTTGATACAGGATACCCCTTGAGGGCATGGTGTTGAAGCCCAGAAAAACAACACAAACACACATCCCTGTTTCCAGAGAATCACAACCAAAGAGCTCCGCATACAAAAGCTCACAACTTTCAGTCTGCTTTCAGCCGTTTTCCTGTTCTTCTTTTATCTTCCTTCCAGTTAAATCTGATGTGAGAGAGAACGGGAACACAGGTAGGTAAAGAACTAAATGTGTTGACACACATCTGGGACTGAGACTGTGTCACACAGTGTGCATCACAGCTGGACAAGCTGTAGCACGAGAGGTTCAGAGACCAACACTCAGTCCAGCCAACCATCTTCAGAGGGAGAGCAGGCAGATACAGGAAGAGGACAAAACGAATACACATCCATCCTAGGCTAGCATAGCTTCCCCCTTTGATCAAGTATAATTTTACCTAGGCCTAAATCCAATTACAATTGATTGGGTGTTCATTCTCTGTTCTCTTCCAGCCTGAGGATTTCCCCTTGATGACAGAGAACTCGAAAAACAGTTGACATAGAAGTAGTTAACCTATTAAAGCATCAAATGAACCAGGTGGTTCTGTGTGGAGAGGACAAGAGTCCCAAATGGCACCCTATTCCCTACATTGTGCACTACTTTTTGACCAGAGCCCTATTGGCCCTGGTCAAAAGTAGTGCACGATTTAGGGAATAGGGTGCCATTTGGAACTCAGACCCAGAGCTACTGACAGTCAGTCTTTGATCCGCCCCCACACCTAGGGTTCCCAGCATGTTGTGTGTGCAGCGATTTCACTAGCAAAGCTACTCTCTCATCCCTCTCTCTCCGTTTAGACAGGCAGCCCAATAATGAATATTCTTTCCACTAATTGGTCTTTTGACCAATCGCATCAGATCTTTTATTAACAGATGTTTTTTTCAGAGCGGATCTGATTGGTCAAAAGACCAAATAGTAAAAAAAAAAGAAAGAAAAAAAGATTTGTGCTGCCTGTCTAAACACAGCCTTTCTCTCCATCTCTCTTTCCCCCTCTGTCTCACTCTATGTCTCCCTTTACCAATATCGCTCTAACTCTCTCCCTCTGTCCATCTCTCATTCCCTCTCCTTTTCTCTCTCTGTCTCTCTCCCAGCGGTGGTGCTGGGGCTCCTGAGCAGAGCGAACCTGCACTAGAACAGAACGAGCATCTCATTTCGTCTGTCTGAGGGTCCTTTGATGTGGATTCAGTGCTGCAGTGCATATCATCGTGTTCTGAAGGTTCAGCTTGAAGTTTCAACATATTGCAGGTGCTACAATGTGATAACGTCAGAACCCACAGTTACACATTATATATTAGTATTTTATTCAGGAACACCACCTGGAAAGTGAGGATGTGAAAAAGCAGCAAAGCTTCAATATATATATTGAAAAAATATATTATATTTATTGTGAGACTGCTAGGTAGAATGTTGGGGGGGGTGGTGTAAAAAATATGCTTGTTATCTGGATTATTAGGAAAATCTACTTCCTGATATCTGGGACGCTAAAGGAAGGCAACACCTCCAACAGTGGTAGAAAACAGTGGTTTGCAGTGTCTTTTTGAGCGTCCATTTAAATGAGCAGTGAACTTTTATTCTGAAAAGGTGGAAAATAGAACATAAAAAGTATTTGTTCAGTTGTTCGTTGGCCGTCAACGGTTCGATTCTCATTCTCCATCCGATTTGACACGGCCCGAGGAGCTTGTCTCAACGTCTTCCTAAATAAATCACTAGCTGGTTGTCAAGGTCTAGTCTGCGCCCTAACTGCAGAACCCAGACAAACTGAATAGATGGGTTTCTAACCAACCAGCTACACCAAGTGTGGAATGGAAATAATCCGTGTTAAAGAAAAATGTGTGGCTCTGAAACGTCAAGGTTGTAATGGAGTCAAAGGGAATAGAACACTCAAGCGGGTAGAGAGACAGAGCAAACCTACACCCATCAGGATCCAACAGCCATTTTCATTAAACACATCGGCAACGACATTACAAAAAGAGTGGCAAATAAAAACGATCAAATCAAGTACAGTTGTCAGCTCGTGTCTGAGGAGATGTCTGAGTAGAGGGAGGGAAATGTAAATACATCTGATCTTTATAATTAAGCAGTGCACAGCTCTCTCTCTCTCTCTCCTCGCTCTTTCCCTCTCTCCTCGCTCTTTCCTTCTCTCCTCGCTCTTTCCTTCTCTCCTCGCTCTTTCCCTCTCTCCTCGCTCTTTTCCTTTCTCCTCGCTCTTTTCCTTCTCTCCTCGCTCTTTTCCTTCTCTCCTCGCTCTTTTCCTTCTCTCCTCGCTCTTTTCCCTCTCTCCTCGCTCTTTTCCCTCTCTCCTCGCTCTTTCCCTCTCTCTTTCCCTCTCTCCTCGCTCTTTCCCTCTCTCCTCCTCTGCCTGCTTCTTCCTCTCTCCTCCTCTGCCTGCTTCTTCCTCTCTTCCTTCTCTCTGCCTACCTCCCTCTCTCTCCCAGTCTCTGAAAAGGATGTTTAGTGTCTCTAAAGGATGTTTAGTGTCTCTAAAGGATGTTTAGTGTCTCTAAAGGATGTTTAGTGTCTCTAAAGGATGTTTAGTGTCTCTAAAGGATGTTTAGTGTCTCTAAAGGATGTTTAGTGTCTCTAAAGCATGAAGATGCTGCTGACAGCCTGAGGGTCTCACCATCCATCCATCCATCCATCCAGCCATCATCCATCCATCCCTCTATAAAACACACACATACACAAAGTGTGCAGAAACACATGCAAACACAGACGCGCGCGCTCACACACACACAGAGAAATGTCTGCTCTGTCACACACATCATTCTGTCAATTAGGATCTTCCTCATCTCCTTGTCTCGTTGGAAGCAACAAAAATGTAGCTGCCTTCTGGTTAGTTTTTTTCCCTCTTAGTTTATTGTGAACAGACCAAAGTCTTATTAACAACAGCTAATGCCTGAGCATCGCCGTTAACACACTGTTCCCCGGGCACCGAAGACGTGGATGTCGATTAAGGCTGGGTCCCCCCCCCCCCCCCGCACCTCTCTGAGTCAGAGTAGTTGGGTTACATGTGGAAGACACGTTTCAGTTGAAGGCATTCAGTTGTACAACTGACTAGGTATCCCACTTTCCTTTTCCCTTAATCAGCGCGTGTCAAATACGTAGACTTTATTGCAGTCAGAACAGAAGAATAGGACTCATAATCATCTTTTCTATCAGGCAAGATTGCTATTTTAGATTCTGGGACCAATCCCCCGGTTTTCTTTTTTGATGCTGGAGTCAGAGGAACAGTCAGAGAGGAGATCAGCATCTTTTTTGATGCTGGAGTCAGAGGAACAGCCAGAGAGGAGATCAGCATTTGTTTGATTCAATTTGTTGTGACATGTTAATTGAATTCTTGGTAATTGATGGTTGATAGGTCTCAGGAAATTAGGTCAACTAGATAACTTGCAAATATTATGAATGTGCCCCCTCTTCATTTCCTCTTGGTGGTAGGTCTGATAAATCTGCACCACCTAAAACGGTAGTGTCAACGTACTGTTACAGCAAACCAGCGCTCTCTATTTCCTGTTACAGCAAACCAGCGCTCTCTATTTCCTGTTACAGCAAACCAGCGCTCTCTATTTCCTGTTACAGCAAACCAGCGCTCTCTATTTCCTGTTACAGCAAACCAGCGCACTCTATTTCCTGTTACAGCAAACCAGCGCTCTCTATTTCCTGTTACAGCAAACCAGCGCTCTCTATTTCCTGTTACAGCAAACCAGCGCTCTCTATTTCCTGTTACAGCAAACCAGCGCTCTCTATTTCCTGTTACAGCAAACCAGCGCTCTCTATTTCCTGTTACAGCAAAACAGCGCTCTCTATTTCCTGTTACAGCAAACCAGCGCTCTCTATTTCCTGTTACAGCAAACCAGCGCTCTCTATTTCCTGTTACAGCAAACCAGCGCTCTCTATTTCCTGTTACAGCAAACCAGCGCTCTCTATTTCCTGTTACAGCAAACCAGCGCTCTCTATGTCCTGTTACAGCAAACCAGCGCTCTCTATTTCCTGTTACAGCAAACCAGCGCTCTCTATTTCCTGTTACAGCAAACCAGCGCTCTCTATTTCCTGTTACAGCAAACCAGCGCTCTCTATTTCCTGTTACAGCAAACCAGCGCTCTCTATTTCATGTTACAGCAAACCAGCGCTCTCTATTTCCTGTTACAGCAAACCAGCGCTCTCTATTTCCTGTTACAGCAAACCAGCACTCTCTATTTCCTGTTACAGCAAACCAGCACTCTCTATTTCCTGTTACAGCAAACCAGCGCTCTCTATTTCCTGTTACAGCAAACCAGCACTCTCTATTTCCTGTTACAGCAAACCAGCACTCTCTATTTCCTGTTACAGCAAACCAGCGCTCTCTATTTCCTGTTACAGCAAACCAGCGCTCTCTATTTCCTGTTACAGCAAACCAGCGCTCTCTATTTCCTGTTACAGCAAACCAGCGCTCTCTATTTCCTGTTACAGCAAACCAGCACTCTCTATTTCCTGTTACAGCAAACCAGCACTCTCTATTTCCTGTTACAGCAAACCAGCACTCTCTATTTCCTGTTACAGCAAACCAGCGCTCTCTATTTCCTGTTACAGCAAACCAGCGCTCTCTATTTCCTGACCTACAACATCAGCCTTATAACAGGGCCCTGATACATCAGCCTTATAATAGGCTGATATTGTAGGGCCTGTTATAAGGCTGATATTGTAGGGCCCTGTTATAAGGCTGATATTGTAGGGCCCTGTTATAAGGCTGATGTTATAGGGCCCTGTTATAAGGCTGATGTTATAGGGCCCTGTTATAAGGCTGATGTTATAGGGCCCTGTTATAAGGCTGATATTGTAGGGCCCTGTTATAAGGCTGATATTGTAGGGCCCTGTTATAAGGCTGATATTGTAGGGCCCTGTTATAAGGCTGATATTGTAGGGCCCTGTTATAAGGCTGATATTGTAGGGCCCTGTTATAAGGCTGATATTGTAGGGCCCTGATATAAGGCTGATATTGTAGGGCCCTGTTATAAGGCTGATATTGTAGGGCCCTGTTATAAGGCTGATATTAAAGGGCCCTGAAACATCAAGGCTCTCTTAGAAAGGCTGATATCAAATCTATCAGAGAAGCATTCACTAAAAACATTGTTTGGGATTTTGTGTTTAGGAAGAACAAATGAAGTCATAGTAAATTGGCATTTCACAATACCTGCGGAAAAGACTGAGGGATTGTTTAAAGGTGACGTAAATCCAAAGGGGAGTTAGGGATGACCAAGGAGACTTTCGCCTTTTGGGTTGACTAACAAACTCTTTAAGTCTGCATGACAGAGCACTTAGCACATCTGAGTCATCAGGAATTTTCTCACGAGTTCTGTATTTTATAGCTAATGAAGTGGTTGCTATGCAAGTCTTACATCACAAACTAAAGTGGTTGTTATGCAAGTCTGGCATCATAAACTAAAGTGGTTGTTATGCAAGTCTGACATCAAACTATATAATATAATATAATAAGAGGTATTCTTTTTCCCCATGTTGACATCGTGATGCCCAGGTGAAAGTTGTTAAGGGGAAACTACACTTGAGATGCAAAAACAAATACCAAGGAAATGCTGGATTGTGTTATTTGAGAAAATGTACCACAGATGTTACTGTAGTTGAGAAGAGGGCCAGGCACTTAACTGGCAGCTTGATAAAAGAAAAAAACACATGTTTGTACTTGTAGTGAAAAAGCCATTTATATCTGAATTAGGCCGAAACAGTTCACTCAAAAGTCACAGCCCTCGATTGTACTCAAATCAAATACTATCCTCATCTCTTTGGCAGATATGCCATTTTATTATCATTTTATTTATTTTTATTTTGTTTATAAAACCCGAGTAAGATTTACATTCAACTGCAAAGTGTCAGCTTTGACATGTGCATTTCAAGGAGAGAACCATATTATCAAGAGACCATATTTCATAAACTAGTTGACCTTGAATCTTAATAAAAGATTTACAGCTAGCAGAGTCGAGCGAGAGAGCGAGCAAGAGAGCAAAAAGAGAGAGAAAGAGAGAGAGAGAAAGCGAAGAGATAGAGGGCAAGAGAGAGAGAGAAAGCGAAGAGAGAGAGCGAAGAGAGAGAGAGAAAGAGCGAAGAGAGAGCGAGAGAGAGAGAGAGAGCGAAGAGAGAAAGAGAGAAAGAGAGAGAGGAGAGAAAGAGAGCGAAGAGAGGAGAGAGAGAGAGCGAAGAAAGAGAGCGAAGAAAGAGAGAGAGAGAGAGCGAAGAGAGAAAGAGAGAGCGAGAGAGAGAGCGAAAAGAGAGAGAGAGAGCTTTGTAACTGGGGAGTAAACAATGAATCACTGCATTACCCTGGGGTTTATCATATCTACTTGTATCATTATTGGATCCCCCCTCCCCACATCTTGTCAATATCACAATATAAAATAACTATTTCATGCTTACACAATACACTGACGTTAGTCGACCACACACAGTGAGTCAACCTATTCCAGGAGGGACTTGCAGTCTTGACTGGTCAGCTGTGGAGGAGAACAAGAAAAATATAAATCCCCCACATCTTTCAGACAAACAGCCTCCCCGAGGGCTTGGCTATAGAGATCTGTCCACCCAGCGAGGACCTGCATTCCAAATGGGACCCTGTTCCCTACATAGTGCACTACTTTTGACCAACGGATCTGGGGAATAGGGTGCCATTTGGGATGCAGAGAGAGGGAGATTGATCTAACTGCTGCAGTCAAGATGATTGGCTGTATTAGGCGGTTTTCTTTTAACAGTAAATTGAAAACGTGTCAATTTGAAAGTGTATTAACACCAAGAGAAAATGGCAATGTCATGATGGTAAATGGTATAAGAGTACATATTCAATCTCTTCCTGTCCCAGTCTGCTGCTTCAAGATGTCCACCATTGTTCCTGTACCCAAGAAAGTGAAGGTAACGGAAGCAAAGGACTATCGCCCTGTAGCACTCACTTCTGTCATCATGAAGTGCGTTTGAGAGAGCTAGTTTGTATCTGTATTTATTATGGATCACCATTATGGATGCTGCCAAATCAGCAGCTACTCTTCCTGGGGTCCAGCAAAATTAAGGCAGTTTATACAATTTTTAAACATTACAATACATTCACAGATTTCACAACACACTGTGTGCCCTCAGGCCCCTACTCCACCACTACCACATATACACATTACTAAATCCATGTGTATGTATAGTGCATATGTTATCGTGTGTGTCTATGCCAATGTGTCTGTGTTGCTTCACAGTCCCCGCTGTTCCATAAGGTGTTTTTTTTTATCTAATTCTACTGCTGCGTCAGTTACTTGATGCGGAACAGAGTTCCATGTAGTCATGGCTCTACGTAGTACTATGTGCCTCCCATAGTCTGTTCTGGACTTGGGGATTGTGAAGAGACCTCTTGTGGGGTATGCATGGGTGTCTGAGCTGTGTGCCAGTAGTTTAGACAGACAGTTTGCTACATTCAACATGTCAATACCTCATAAATAGAACAAGTAGTGATGAAGTCAATCTCTCCTCCACTTTCAGCCAGGAGAGATTGACATGCATATTATTAATATTAGCTCTCTGTGTACATCCAGGGGCCAGCCATTCTGCCCTGTTCTGAACCAATTGCAATTTTCCTAAGTCCTTTTTTTGTGGCACATGACCACACGACTGAACAGTAGTCCAGGTGTGACAAAACTAGGGCCTGTAGGACCTGCCTTGTTGATAGTGTTGTTAAGAAGGCAGAGCATCACTTTATTATAGACAGACTTCTCCCCATCTTAGCTACTACTGCATCAATATGTTTTGACCATGACAGTCCAGGGTTACTCCAAGCAGTTCAGTCATCTCAACTTGCTCAATTTCCACATCATTTAGAAGGCAAGAATACAATGCCCACTTAACCTGGAAGCCAGCCGCACTGCTTCTTGACACAATGCCCACTTAACCTGGAAGCCAGTCACACTGCTTCATGACACAATGCCCACTTAACCTGGAAGCCAGCCGCACTGCTTCATGACACAATGCCCACTTAACCTGGAAGCCAGCCGCACTGCTTCTTGACACAATGCCCACTTAACCTGGAAGCCAGTCACACTGCTTCTTGACACAATGCCCACTTAACCTGGAAGCCAGTCACACTGCTTCTTGACACAATGCCCACTTAACCTGGAAGCCAGCCACACTGCTTCTTCACACAATGCCCACTTAACCTGGAAGCCAGCCTCACTGCTTCTTGATACAATGCCCACTTAACCTGGAAGCCAGCCTCACTGCTTCTTGATACAATGCCCACTTAACCTGGAAGCCAGCCTCACTGCTTCTTGATACAATGCCCACTTAACCTGGAAGCCAGCCTCGCTGCTTCTTGATACAATGCCCACTTAACCTGGAAGCCAGCCGCACTACTTCTTGATACAATGCCCACTTAACCTGGAAGCCAGCCTCACTGCTTCTTGATACAATGCCCACTTAACCTGGAAGCCAGCCTCACTGCTTCTTGATACAATGCCCACTTAACCTGGAAGCCAGCCTCACTGCTTCTTGATACAATGCCCACTTAACCTGGAAGCCAGCCTCACTGCTTCTTGATACAATGCCCACTTAACCTGGAAGCCAGCCTCACTGCTTCTTGATACAATGCCCACTTAACCTGGAAGCCAGCCTCACTGCTTCTTGATACAATGCCCACTTAACCTGGAAGCCAGCCTCACTGCTTCTTGATACAATGCCCACTTAACCTGGAAGCCAGCCGCACTGCTTCTTGATACAATGCCCACTTAACCTGGAAGCCAGCCGCACTGCTTCTTGATACAATGCCCACTTAACCTGGAAGCCAGCCTCACTGCTTCTTGATACAATGCCCACTTAACCTGGAAGCCAGCCGCACTGCTTCTTGATACAATGCCCACTTAACCTGGAAGCCAGCCTCACTGCTTCTTGATACAATGCCCACTTAACCTGGAAGCCAGCCTCACTGCTTCTTGATACAATGCCCACTTAACCTGGAAGCCAGCCTCACTGCTTCTTGATACAATGCCCACTTAACCTGGAAGCCAGCCTCACTGCTTCTTGATACAATGCCCACTTAACCTGGAAGCCAGCCTCACTGCTTCTTGATACAATGCCCACTTAACCTGGAAGCCAGCCTCACTGCTTCTTGATACAATGCCCACTTAACCTGGAAGCCAGCCTCACTGCTTCTTGATACAATGCCCACTTAACCTGGAAGCCAGCCTCACTGCTTCTTGATACAATGCCCACTTAACCTGGAAGCCAGCCTCACTGCTTCTTGATACAATGCCCACTTAACCTGGAAGCCAGCCTCACTGCTTCTTGACACAATGCCCACTTAACCTGGAAGCCAGCCTCACTGCTTCTAGACACAATGCCCACTTAACCTGGAAGCCAGCCTCACTGCTTCTTGACACAATGCCCACTTAACCTGGAAGCCATTCACACTGCTTCTTGATACAATGCCCACTTAACCTGGAAGCCATTCACACTGCTTCTTGACACAATGCCCACTTAACCTGGAAGCCAGCCTCACTGCTTCTTGACACAATGCCCACTTAACCTGGAAGCCATTCACACTGCTTCTTGATACAATGCCCACTTAACCTGGAAGCCAGCCTCACTGCTTCTTGACACAATGCCCACTTAACCTGGAAGCCATTCACACTGCTTCTTGATACAATGCCCACTTAACCTGGAAGCCATTCACACTGCTTCTTGACACAATGCCCACTTAACCTGGAAGCCAGCCGCACTACTTCTTGATACAATGCCCACTTAACCTGGAAGCCAGCCTCACTGCTTCTTGACACAATGCCCACTTAACCTGGAAGCCAGCCTCACTGCTTCTTGATACAATGCCCACTTAACCTGGAAGCCAGCCGCACTACTTCTTGATACAATGCCCACTTAACCTGGAAGCCAGCCGCACTGCTTCTTGATACAATGCCCACTTAACCTGGAAGCCAGCCTCACTGCTTCTTGATACAATGCCCACTTAACCTGGAAGCCAGCCTCACTGCTTCTTGATACAATGCCCACTTAACCTGGAAGCCAGCCTCACTGCTTCTTGATACAATGCCCACTTAACCTGGAAGCCAGCCTCACTGCTTCTTGATACAATGCCCACTTAACCTGGAAGCCAGCCTCACTGCTTCTTGATACAATGCCCACTTAACCTGGAAGCCAGCCTCACTGCTTCTTGATACAATGCCCACTTAACCTGGAAGCCAGCCTCACTGCTTCTTGATACAATGCCCACTTAACCTGGAAGCCAGCCTCACTGCTTCTTGATACAATGCCCACTTAACCTGGAAGCCAGCCTCACTGCTTCTTGATACAATGCCCACTTAACCTGGAAGCCAGCCTCACTGCTTCTTGATACAATGCCCACTTAACCTGGAAGCCAGCCGCACTGCTTCTTGATACAATGCCCACTTAACCTGGAAGCCAGCCGCACTGCTTCTTGATACAATGCCCACTTAACCTGGAAGCCAGCCTCACTGCTTCTTGATACAATGCCCACTTAACCTGGAAGCCAGCCGCACTGCTTCTTGATACAATGCCCACTTAACCTGGAAGCCAGCCTCACTGCTTCTTGATACAATGCCCACTTAACCTGGAAGCCAGCCTCACTGCTTCTTGATACAATGCCCACTTAACCTGGAAGCCAGCCTCACTGCTTCTTGATACAATGCCCACTTAACCTGGAAGCCAGCCTCACTGCTTCTTGATACAATGCCCACTTAACCTGGAAGCCAGCCTCACTGCTTCTTGATACAATGCCCACTTAACCTGGAAGCCAGCCTCACTGCTTCTTGATACAATGCCCACTTAACCTGGAAGCCAGCCTCACTGCTTCTTGATACAATGCCCACTTAACCTGGAAGCCAGCCTCACTGCTTCTTGATACAATGCCCACTTAACCTGGAAGCCAGCCTCACTGCTTCTTGATACAATGCCCACTTAACCTGGAAGCCAGCCTCACTGCTTCTTGACACAATGCCCACTTAACCTGGAAGCCAGCCTCACTGCTTCTTGACACAATGCCCACTTAACCTGGAAGCCAGCCTCACTGCTTCTTGACACAATGCCCACTTAACCTGGAAGCCAGCCTCACTGCTTCTTGACACAATGCCCACTTAACCTGGAAGCCATTCACACTGCTTCTTGATACAATGCCCACTTAACCTGGAAGCCATTCACACTGCTTCTTGACACAATGCCCACTTAACCTGGAAGCCAGCCTCACTGCTTCTTGACACAATGCCCACTTAACCTGGAAGCCATTCACACTGCTTCTTGATACAATGCCCACTTAACCTGGAAGCCAGCCTCACTGCTTCTTGACACAATGCCCACTTAACCTGGAAGCCATTCACACTGCTTCTTGATACAATGCCCACTTAACCTGGAAGCCATTCACACTGCTTCTTGACACAATGCCCACTTAACCTGGAAGCCAGCCGCACTACTTCTTGATACAATGCCCACTTAACCTGGAAGCCAGCCTCACTGCTTCTTGACACAATGCCCACTTAACCTGGAAGCCAGCCTCACTGCTTCTTGATACAATGCCCACTTAACCTGGAAGCCAGCCGCACTACTTCTTGATACAATGCCCACTTAACCTGGAAGCCAGCCGCACTACTTCTTGATACAATGCCCACTTAACCTGGAAGCCAGCCTCACTGCTTCTTGATACAATGCCCACTTAACCTGGAAGCCAGCCGCACTACTTCTTGATACAATGCCCACTTAACCTGGAAGCCAGCCTCACTGCTTCTTGATACAATGCCCACTTAACCTGGAAGCCAGCCGCACTACTTCTTGATACAATGCCCACTTAACCTGGAAGCCAGCCTCACTGCTTCTTGATACAATGCCCACTTAACCTGGAAGCCAGCCGCACTACTTCTTGACACAATGCCCACTTAACCTGGAAGCCATTCACACTGCTTCTTGACACAATGCCCACTTAACCTGGAAGCCATTCACACTGCTTCTTGACACAATGCCCACTTAACCTGGAAGCCAGCCGCACTGCTTCTTGACACAATGCCCACTTAACCTGGAAGCCAGCCTCACTGCTTCTTGACACAATGCCCACTTAACCTGGAAGCCATTCACACTGCTTCTTGACACAATGCCCACTTAACCTGGAAGCCATTCACACTGCTTCTTGACACAATGCCCACTTAACCTGGAAGCCAGCAGCACAAATGTGTCGGAGGAAACACTGTGCACCTGGCAACGGTGTCAGTGTGCACTGCCCCCGGCCCGCCACAGGAGTCGCTAGTGCGCGATGGGACAAGGACATCTCTGCCGGCCAAACCATCCCCTAACCCGGATGACGCTGGACCAATTGTGCGCCGCCCCATGGGTCTTCCGGTCGCGGCATGCTGCGACAGAGCCTGGACTCAAAAACAGAATTTCTAGTGGTACAGCTAGCACTGCGATGTTTCAAGTTCCTTGGTGTCCACATCACCAACAAACTATCATGGTCCAAACATACCAAGATAGTCGTGAAGAGGGCACGACAAAACCTTTTCCCCCTCAGGAGACGGAAAAGATTTGGCATGGGCCCTCAGATCCTCAAAAGGTTCTAAAGGTTTCTGATGAAACAAAAATAGAACTATTTGGCCACAATGACCATCGTTATGTTTGGAGGTAAAAGGGGGAGGCTTGCAAGCCAAAGAAAATCATCCCAACCGTGAAGCAGTCCACCTGGCCGTGCATCTGCTCCAGTTTTAACATTTCTGCCTCCTGCTATGAAACCCTGACCTGTTCACCGGACGTGCTACCTGTCCCAGACCTGCTGTTTTCAACTCTCTAGAGACAGCAGGAGCGGTAGAGATACTCTGAATGATCGGCTATGAAAAGCCAACTGACATTTACTCCTGAGGTGCTGACTTGCTGCACCCTCGACAACCACTGTGATTATTATTATTTGACACTGCTGGTCATCTATTAACATTTGAACATCTTGGCCACGTTCTGTTATAATCTCCACCAAGCACAGCCAGAAGAGGACTGGCCACCCCTCATAGCCTGGTTCCTCTCTTGGTTTCTTCCTAGGTTCTGGCCTTTCTAGGGAGATTTTCCTAGCCACCGTGCTTCTACACCTTCATTGCTTGCTGTTTGTGGTTTTAGGCTGGGTTTCTGTACAGCACTTTGAGATATCAGCTGATGTAAGAAGGGCTTTAGAAATACATTTGATTTTATTTGAAGCACGGGGTGGCAGCATCATGTTGTGGGGGTGCTTTGCTGCAGGAGGGACTGGTGCACTTCACAAAATAGATGGCATCATGAGGTAGGAAAATTATGTGGATATATTGAAGCAACATCTCAAGACATCAGTCAGGAAGTTAAAGCTTGGTCGCAAATGGGTCTTCCAAATGGACAATGACCCCAAGCATACTTCCAAAGTTGTGGCAAAATGGCTTAAGGACAACAAAGTCAAGGTATTGGAGTGGCCATCACAAAGCCCTGACCTCAATCCCATAGAACATTTTTGGGCAGAACTGAAAAAGCGTGTGTGAGCAAGGAGGCCTACAAACCTGACTCAGTTACACCAGCTCTGTCAAGAGAAATGGGCCAAAATTCACCCAACTTATTGTGGGAAGCTTGTGGAAGGTTTCCCAAAACGTTTAACCCAAGTTAAACAATTTAAAGGCAATGCTAACAAATAATTATTAAGTGTATGTAAACTTCTGACCCACTGAGAATGTGATGAAAAAAATTAAAGCTGAAATAAATAAGTCTCTCTACTATTATTCTGACATTTCACATTCTTAAAATAAAGTGGAGATCCTAACTGACCTAATACAGGGAATTTTTACTAGGATTAAATGTTAGGAATTGTGAAAAACTGAGTTTAAATGTATTTGGCTAAGGTGTATGTAAACTTCCAACTTCAACTGTACATGTACAGATTACCTCAACTAGCCTGTACCCTCGCACACTGACTCAGTACCGGTGCCCCCTGTATATAGCCTCGTTATTCTTATTGTGTTACTTTTTATTTTAGCCTAATTGGTAAATATTTTCTTATTCTTGAACTGCACTGTTGGTTAAGGGCTTGTAAGTAAGCATTTCACGGTAAGGTCTACACCTGTTGTATTCGGCCCATGACTAATAAAGTTGGATTTGATGCAGTGCCTTAGACCACTGCGGCACTCGGGAGGCCTGATCTCTTGGTTTAACTAGGAATGTCTGGCTTTCCAGGAAGTGTGACAGTAACCCTTTTGCTTCAAAGTGAAGCCTGCATATCATCATGTGTCTAGGCAGAGAGAGGTCTACTCAGTAACCTAGGGCTGCATGTTCCCAATAAAAAGAGAAACACCTTCCATGCAAGTGGAAAATATGCTAAACTTGACGAGAGGGAAAAACTCAGACAGAGATACCTGTTATGACTTATGCACAAAAGGAAGAATCAGAGAGCGAGGAAAGAGGAGAGAGGGGAGAGAGAGAGAGGAAGAGGAGAAGGGAGAGAGAGAGACGAAGAGGAGAAGGGAGAGAGAGGAGGAGAGAGGAGAGAGAGAAGAGTGGGGAGGAGAGAGAGGAGGGGGGGGAGAGAGAGAGGAGAGAGAGAGAGAGAGAGAGGAGAAGGGAGAGAGAGGAGAAGAGTGGTGAGGAGAGAGAGGAGGGGGGGGGGAGAGAGAGGAGAGAGAGAGAGAGAGAGAAGAGTGGTGAGGAGAGAGAGGAGGGGGGGAGAGAGAGGAGAGAGAGAGAGAGAAGAGTGGTGAGGAGAGAGAGGAGGGGGGGGGGAGAGAGAGAGAGAGAGAGAGAGAGAGAGAGAGAGAGAGAGAGAGAGAGAGAGAGAGAGGAGAGAGAGGAGAAGAGTGGTGAGGAGAGAGAGGGGGGGGAGAGAGAGAGAGAGAGAGAGAGAGAGAGAGAGAGAGAGAGGAAGAGGAGAAGGGAGAGAGAGGAGAAGAGTGGTGAGGAGAG
>NC_092092.1:6786642-6854142 GCF_045679555.1 Salvelinus alpinus
ATGGCCGAGCATCCGCACACAAGTCTAAGATCACCATGCACAATGTTATGTGCCGGGAGGAGTGGTGTAAAGCTCGCCACTATTGGACTCTGGAGGAGTGGAAACGTGTGCACTTTAGTGATGAATCACGCTTCACTATCTGGCAGTCAGATGGATGATTGTGGGTTTGGCGGATGCCAGGAGAACCCTACCTGCCCCAATGCATAATGCCAACTGTAAAGTTTAGTGGAGGAGGAATAATGGTCTGGAGTTGTTTTTCATGGTTTGGGCTAGGCCCCTTAGTTCCAGTGAAGGGAAATTTTAACCTACCTCATACAATGACAGTCTAGACAATTCTGTGATAAAACATTTTGGCAAACAGTTTGGGGAAGGCCCTTTCCTGTTTCAGCACGACAAAGCCCCTGTGCACAAAGCGTGGTCCATACAGAAATGGTTTGTTGAGATTGGTGTGGAAGAACTTGACTGGCATGCACAGAGCCCTGACCTCAACCCCATCGAACATCATTGGGATGAATTGAACGCCGACTCCGAACCAGGCCTAATCACCCAACATCAGTGCATGACCTCACTAATGCTCTTATGACTGAATGGAAGCAAGTTTCCCCAGCAATGTTCCAACATCTAGTGGAATGCTTTCCCAGAAGAGTGGAGGCTGTTATAGCAGCAAAGGGGGGGACCAACTCCATATTAATGCCCATGATTTTGGAATGAGATGTTTGTCCTGTAGTGTATCATCAAAACAGTAGGCCTACAGTACCTCACTGTGATGATCAATTTGAAGAGAGAAGTTCAACAGCAGGTTGAAACTGGGTGTAAAATAAGGTTGTTGATGTTTCAAAGCCTAACACAACGAAATGGACAACACTTTCTAAGGTGATGATTCATTAGAAACACCCATATTAGAGCTTATGGATAGGCTTACGAGGCTTTGTTAATCTTAGGTCTTCTGAGATCTCTTTTGTTCGAGGCATGGTTCACATCAGACAATGCTTCTTTATGAATAGCAAACTCAAATGTTGTTTTTTATGTTTTTTTATAGGGCAAGGCAGCTCTAACCAACATCTCCAATCTCGTCTTATTGATTGGACTTCAGGTTAGCTGACTCCTGACTCCAATTAGCTTTTGGAGAAGTCATTAGCCTAGGGGTTCACATACTTTTTCCAAACTAGACTGTGAATGTTTAAATTATGTATTCAATATAGACAAGAAAAATACAATAATTTGTGTGTTACTAGTTTAGGTACACTATGTTTGTCTATTGTTGTGACTTAGATGAAGATCAGATCAAATTTGATAACCAATTTATGCAGAAATCCAGGTAATTCCAAAGGGTTCACATACTTTTTCTTGCCACTGTATTACGCATGGCAGAGAAACATAAAACAAAACTCATTTAAGATGTCTTTGGTACATAATTGGTCGAGCCTATACTCTTAAACTAATTCAAGTAATCGCCCTTGAGTGTGGACTGTATTATTATGCATACTGGATGGGATGGTTATGCTACGCTCCAAAATGTCTATCCATGAGTCTGGGAGAGAGCATATAGCCCTAGGCGATGCTGTTGGTTCATCGATTGTGCAGGGCGGCTTACAATTAGCCTACAATTATAGTGAATTTGTATTCGATATTGAATAGCCTAGTAATATGGCATATTTTTTATATTTTCATGATTAATTGGGTGACACGTTACCTTTAGCTACACAGGATATCTTACCACCATGCGTTTCCATCTCCTCCTCTCTCTTCTATTCCTTTCTCGAGCACGCAGATGGGCTGTTAACAGTTTAGTGAAATATGTTTTGTTTGCGGAAACATGTTACTATCGATGTTCCGGAACAGATTTTCACTGGGTAGCTGAAGTATCGAGATTTGAGAGCTCATGGCATATGGAATTTGGACGGAATATCACCTGTCGGGTGGAATATCACCTGTCGGGGCGGAATATTACCTGTCGGGGTGGAATATCACCTGTCGGGGCGGAATATTACCTGTCAGGGTGAAATATCACCTGTCGGGGTGAAATATCACCTGTCGGGGTGAAATATCACCTGTCGTGAAATATCACCTGTCGGGGTGAAATATTACCTGTCGGGGCAGAATATCACCTGTCAGGGTGGAATATTACCTGTCAGGGCGGAATATTACCTGTCAGGGTGGAATATTACTTGTCAGGGCAGAATATCACCTGTCAGTGTGGAATATTACCTGTCAGGGTGGAATATTACCTGTCAGGGTGGAATATTACCTGTCAGGGTGGAATATCACCTGTCAGGGTGGAATATTACCTGTCAGGGTGGAATATTACCTGTCAGGGTGGAATATTACCTGTCAGGGTGGAATATCACCTGTCAGGGTGGAATATTACCTGTCAGGGTGGAATATCACCTGTCAGGGTGGAATATCACCTGTCAGGGTGGAATATTACCTGTCAGGGTGGAATATTACCTGTCAGGGTGGAATATCACCTGTCAGGGTGGAATATTACCTGTCAGGGTGGAATATCACCTGTCAGGGTGGAATATCACCTGTCAGGGTGGAATATTACCTGTCAGGGCAGAATATCACCTGTCAGGGTGGAATATTACCTGTCAGGGCAGAATATCACCTGTCAGGGTGGAATATTACCTGTCAGGGTGGAATATCACCTGTTTTTGTGGAATATTACCTGTCAGGGTGGAATATTACCTGTCAGGGTGGAATATTACCTGTCAGGGCAGAATATCACCTGTCAGGGTGGAATATCACCTGTCAGGGTGGAATATTACCCGTCAGGGTGGAATATTACCCGTCAGGGTGGAATATTACCCGTCAGGGTGGAATATCACCTGTCAGGGTGGAATATCACCTGTCAGGGCGGAATATCACCTGTCAGGGTGGAATATTACCCGTCAGGGTGGAATATTACCCGTCAGGGTGGAATATTACCTGTCAGGGTGGAATATTACCTGTCAGGGTGGAATATCACCTGTCAGGGTGGAATATCACCTGTCAGGGCAGAATATAACCTGTCGGGGTGGAATATCACCTGTCGGGGTGGAATATCACCTGTTGGGGTGGAATATTACCTGTCTTGGTGGAATATCACCTGTCAGGGTGGAATATTACCTGTCGGGGCAGCGAGTGCATGCTCCTGAAGTTTCAAGTGTTATTGTCACATGCACAAGTACAGTGACAAGCCTTTCTTGCAAACTCCAAGTGTTTTTACATTTATTTTACATTGAACTAGGCAAGTCAGTTAAGAATAAATTCTTATTTTACAATGACGGCCTACCCCGGGCCAAACCCTAACCCAGACGACGCTTGTGATACAGCCTGGAATCAAACCAGGGTCTGTAGTAATGCCTCCAGCACTGAGATGCAGTGCCTTAGACCGCTGCGCCACTCAGGAGCCCAAGTGGTTGATGTCTGGAGTGTTCTATTTATTTCTAAGCACATTCTCTGAAGTAGCCCACAAAACGGACCAATGGGAAAGCGTGGGGCCTCCATTCGCTATTCGAGTGCATACAGATGGATGCACAGATCTATGCACAGATGTATGCACAGACATTTATTATTTCCCCTGCCGCCATTCTTGCCCAGTTGATAATGGGCCATTCTAAATGGAAACTAATTTGACAGATTAGTAAATAATTTAAAATTTAAAATGAAATATCACATTTACATAAGTGGTCAGATCCTATGCTCAGTACTTTGTTGAAGCACCTTTGACAGAGATTACAGCCTCAAGTCTTCTTGGGTATGACGGTACAAGCTTGGCACACCTATATTTGGGTGGTTTATCCCACTTTTCTCTGCAGATCCTCTTAAGCTTTCTCAGGTTGTGTGCGGAGCGTCGCTGCACAGCTATTTTCAGGTCTCTCCAGAGATATTTGATCAATCATGTTCAAGTCTGGGCTCTGGCTGGGCCACTCAAGGACATTCAGAGACTTGTCCCGAAGCCACTCCTGCGTTGTCTTGGCTGTGTGCTTAGGGTCGTTGTCCTGTTGGAAGGTGAACCTTCGCCCCAGTCTGAGGTCCTGAGCACTCTGGAGCAGGTTTTCATCAAGGTTCTCTCTGTTCTTTGCTCCGTTCATCTTTCCCTCAACCCTGACTAGTCTCCCAGTCCTTGCCGCTGACAAACATCCCCACAGCATGATGCTGCCACAACCATTTTTCACCAACAAAGGCACAGGAACAGTGACGTCTCACCTCCTTGTGTCCATGTCTCGTTTCCCTGTCCCCTGCAACTGACAGTGTGACATCATGGAAGATCTCTGCTTTACAGAGCAGGGGCCTTACAATCGTCAAGTCCCTCATGAGGTCGTTTTTTTGTGCAATAACAAAAGCCATAACCATGGAAATGAATAAAACCATAACCATGGAAATGAATAGAGCCATAACCATGGAAATGAATAAAGCCATAACCATGGAAATGAATAAAACCATAACCATGGAAATGAATAAAGCCATAACCATGGAAATGAATAAAACCATAACCATGGAAATGAAAAAACCATAACCATGGAAATGAATAAAACCATAACCATGGAAATGAATAAAACCATAACCATGGAAATGAATAAAACCATAACCATGGAAATGAATAAAGGGAGGCATTATTGAATGGGTCAGTTTGAAATGAATGAGGGAAGGAAGGAGGAGAGGACGGCACGCATCAGGCGATATGGCCAGGCCAGACCCCTGAATCACAGGACCAACCCGCAGCCAGCGGATCACACCGAAACACAACACTGTTTGGGGATAGCGGAGAGAGTAGAGTAACCAGGAGGATTGGGAAAAGGGGAAGAGCAACAACATTACATTACCAATATTTTCCGTGAGTTAACCACAAGGCAGGAAGTGATTTTATGGTATATTAGGGGCAGATCCAGTCCCAGCGATGGAAGTGAAATCTCTAATCACTGCAGAGCAGGGCTGATATGAAACAAGAGTGAGAGGTGGGGCCAGTTGCATTGAGGCCCAGTTGCATGGAGGCCCAGTCGCATGGAGGTCCAGTCGCATGGAGGCCAAGTCGGATGGAGGCCCAGTCGCATGGAGGTCCAGTCGCATGGAGGACCAGTTGGATGGAGGCCCAGTCGGATGGAGGCCAAGTCGGATGGAGGCCCAGTCACATGGAGGTCCAGTCGCATGGAGGACCAGTCGGATGGAGGCCCAGTCGGATGGAGGTCCAGTCGGATGGAGGCTCAGTCGCATGGAGGTCCAGTCGCATGGAGGCCCAGTTGGATGGAGGCCCAGTCGGATGTAGGCCCAGTCGGATGGAGGCCCAGTCAGATGGAGGCCTAGTTGGATGTAGGCCCAGTCGGATGGAGGCCCAGTCAGATGGAGGCCAAGTCAGATGGAGGCCCAGTCGGATGGAGGCCCAGTCGGATGGAGGCCAAGTCAGATGTAGGCCCAGTCAGATGGAGGCCCAGTCGGATGTAGGCCCAGTCAGATGGAGGCCCAGTCGGATGGAGGCCCAGTCAGATGGAGGCCCAGTAGGATGGAGGCCCAGTCGGATGTAGGCCCAGTCAGATGGAGGCCCAGTAGGATGGAGGCCCAGTCGGATGTAGGCCCAGTCGGATGTAGGCCCAGTCGGATGTAGGCCCAGTCAGATGGAGGCCCAGTCGGATGTAGGCCCAGTCAGATGGAGGCCCAGCCGGATGTAGGCCCAGTCAGATGGAGGCCCAGTAGGATGGAGGCCCAGTCGGATGTAGGCCCAGTCAGATGGAGGCCCAGTAGGATGGAGGCCCAGTCGGATGTAGGCCCAGTCAGATGGAGGCCCAGTAGGATGGAGGCCCAGTCGGATGTAGGCCCAGTCGGATGTAGGCCCAGTCGGATGTAGGCCCAGTCAGATGGAGGCCCAGTCGGATGTAGGCCCAGTCAGATGGAGGCCCAGTCGGATGGAGGCCCAGTCAGATGGAGGCCCAGTAGGATGGAGGCCCAGTCGGATGTAGGCCCAGTCAGATGGAGGCCCAGTAGGATGGAGGTCCAGTCGCATGGAGGCCAAGTCGGATGGAGGCCCAGTCGCATGGAGGTCCAGTCGCATGGAGGACCAGTTGGATGGAGGCCCAGTCGGATGGAGGCCAAGTCGGATGGAAGCTCAGTCGCATGGAGGTCCAGTCGCATGGAGGCCCAGTTGGATGGAGGCCCAGTCGGATGTAGGCCCAGTCGGATGGAGGCCCAGTCAGATGGAGGCCTAGTTGGATGTAGGCCCAGTCGGATGGAGGCCCAGTCAGATGGAGGCCAAGTCAGATGGAGGCCCAGTCGGATGGAGGCCCAGTCGGATGGAGGCCAAGTCAGATGTAGGCCCAGTCAGATGGAGGCCCAGTCGGATGTAGGCCCAGTCAGATGGAGGCCCAGTCAGATGGAGGCCCAGTAGGATGGAGGCCCAGTCGGATGTAGGCCCAGTCAGATGGAGGCCCAGTAGGATGGAGGTCCAGTCGCATGGAGGCCAAGTCGGATGGAGGCCCAGTCGCATGGAGGTCCAGTCGCATGGAGGACCAGTTGGATGGAGGCCCAGTCGGATGGAGGCCAAGTCGGATGGAAGCTCAGTCGCATGGAGGTCCAGTCGCATGGAGGCCCAGTTGGATGGAGGCCCAGTCGGATGTAGGCCCAGTCGGATGGAGGCCCAGTCAGATGGAGGCCTAGTTGGATGTAGGCCCAGTCGGATGGAGGCCCAGTCAGATGGAGGCCAAGTCAGATGGAAGCCCAGTCGGATGGAGGCCCAGTCGGATGGAGGCCAAGTCAGATGTAGGCCCAGTCAGATGGAGGCCCAGTCGGATGTAGGCCCAGTCAGATGGAGGCCCAGTCGGATGTAGGCCCAGTCAGATGGAGGCCCAGTAGGATGGAGGCCCAGTCGGATGTAGGCCCAGTCAGATGGAGGCCCAGTAGGATGGAGGCCCAGTCGGATGTAGGCCCAGTCGGATGTAGGCCCAGTCGGATGTAGGCCCAGTCAGATGGAGGCCCAGTCGGATGTAGGCCCAGTCAGATGGAGGCCCAGCCAGATGTAGGCCCAGTCAGATGGAGGCCCAGTAGGATGTAGGCCCAGTCAGATGGAGGCCCAGTCGGATGGAGGCCCAGTCAGATGGAGGCCCAGTAGGATGGAGGCCCAGTCGGATGTAGGCCCAGTCAGATGGAGGCCCAGTAGGATGGAGGCCCAGTCAGATGGAGGCCCAGTAGGATGGAGGCCCAGTCGCATGGAGGCCCAGTCACATGGAGGCCCAGTCGCATGTAGGCCCAGTCGCATGGAGGCCCAGTCGCATGGAGGCCCAGTAGGATGGAGGCCCATGCAAAAAGTGGTAAGCAAGTTAAGCCCAAAAATCTGATTTTCACCAAGTCAAATGACTCACCCTTTCTTAAACAAGCCATACAAAGATGGTTACAATTTCAGTTTTATCCTCCAGAAAAGATAGAACAAATATTACAACAACTGTTATGGTTAAACTCAAATATAGTGATTTATAAAAAAAATTTTTTTATGGATTTTCTTTTTTTTAATGGAATTATATTTATTAATTATATTATGAATAGAATTGGAGGAGTCACGTCACATATGCAGTTATCGAAAATATATGGTAATATCTGCTCAATCCAAATTTACAACCAACTGATTGCAGCTCTACCACAAAAATGGAGGAGGCAAGTGGAAAAAGGAGAAGGTAGGGAACGTGTTTGCCTGCCATATATTAAAGATACAAATTGTCTGAAAGGAACTGGCATAAATAGAAAAATATACCAGGACAAAAATGTTGACAGCTGCACCATACAGGATGCAAAATAAATGGGAGGAGATTTTCTATGTACCAATTCCATGGCACATGCTTTATGAACTGGTACAAGTGAGTTGTGCCAGACACCACTTTTATTGGGCAAGCTATGTTTTCAAAACTGTGATGTTTACATTAATTCTGATTATTTCCAGGGATACACAACATCCTGAAATACAATACATTGAGTGTACAAAACATTAAGAACACTTTCCCAATATTAAGTTGCACCCCCCTCCCCTCCCCTCCCCCTTTTTGCCCTCAGAACAGCCTCAATTTGTTCACGGCATGGATTCTACAAGTTGTCGGAAACGTACCACAGGGATGCTGGCCCACATCGACTCCAATGCTTCCCACAGTTGTGTCAATCAACCCTCTGATAAAGATGTCAGATGAGGTCAAAGATGGCGTACTAATGATGTATCTCCACGTGGGAGGAGCTGGGAGGAATGGGACTCTCTCACACACACTCCCCCTAGACGAGCACCATTCATTCTTACTTCAGTGATGTGGTAACTTCTAGACAGGGATTACTGTAGATTGCGAATATATTTTATAACAACGCATGTCGGGAAGCGGCCCCCTCCTATTCCCTTTTATTTTCATTCTCGTAACATGGCGTTTCGTTACTAAAATGGCGGCACAACAAAATAAGAAAAGTCTAGTTTGAAGACAGGACACACGTTTTTTTTTACACCTCTGTTTGTGTGACTGAAGAGATTGATAACTTCTGAGCTGGATTAGTCCCAGGAAATGTCCTTTAAATAGATTTGTTGAGAACGTCATGACTTGTCCAGACAGACCTCTCCCTGACCTGACCTACAGACAGACCTCTCCCTGACCTGGCCTACAGACAGACCTCTCCCTGACCTGGCCTACAGACAGACCTCTCCCTGACCTGGCCTAAAGATAGACCTCTCCCAGACCTGGCCTACAGACAGTCCTCTCCCAGACCTGGCCTACAGACAGACCTCTCCCAGACCTGACCTAAAGACAGACCTCTCCCTGACCTGGCCTAAAGACAGACCTCTTCCTGACTTGGCCTACAGACAGTCCTCTCCCAGACCTGGCCTAAAGACAGACCCCTCCCTGACCTGGCCTACAGACAGACCTCTCCCTGACCTGGCCTACAGACAGACCTTTCCCTGACCTGGCCTACAGACAGTCCTCTCCCAGACCTGGCCTAAAGACAGACCTCTCCCAGACCTGGCCTAAAGACAGACAACTCCCAGACCTGACCTAAAGACAGACCTCTCCCTGACCTGGCCTACAGACAGACCTCTCCCTGACCTGGCCTACAGACAGACCTCTCCCAGACCTGGCATACAGACAGACTTCTCCCAGACCTGGCATACAGACAGACTTCTCCCAGACCTGGCCTACAGACAGACTTCTCCCAGACCTGGCCTAAAGACAGACCTCTCCCAGACCTGGCCTACAGACAGACCTCTCCCAGACCTGGCATACAGACAGACTTCTCCCAGACCTGGCATACAGACAGACTTCTCCCAGACCTGGCCTACAGACAGACTTCTCCCAGACCTGGCCTAAAGACAGACCTCTCCCAGACCTGGCATACAGACAGACTTCTCCCAGACCTGGCATATAGACAGACTTCTCCCAGACCTGGCCTAAAGACAGACCTCTCCCAGACCTGGCATACAGACAGACCTCTCCCAGACCTGGCCTATTTCTGTCTCTCACTGAACATTCTGTGTAAACGAGTTCATACAATTACCATTTATCATCGTAATTACATTACTGCATTGTGAGGAAAATGTTCCAGCAGTGGAATGAAACTAGAATGCTTTGAAAGTGAAAAATGAAATGAGAACATACTGTAAAAACTACACTGAACAAAAATATAAAAGCAACATGTAAATTGTTGGTCCCGTGTTTCATGATCTGAAATAAAAGATCCCAGAAATTTCCCATACGGACAAAAACGTATTTCTCTCAAATTTTGTGCACAAATTGGTTTACATCCCTGTTTGTGAAAATGTTTCCGTTGCCAAGATAAACCTTTTGCCTTACAGGTGTGGGATATCAAGAAGCTGATTAAACTGCATGATCGTTACACAGGTGCACCTTGTGCTGGGGACAATAAAACGACACTCTAAAATGTGCAGTCTTGTCACACAACCCAATGTTAAGTCTTAAGTTTTGAGGGAGTGTGCAATTGGCATACTGAGTGCAGGAATGTCCACCAGAGGTGTTGCCAGATAATTGAATATTAATTTCTCTACCATGAGCCTCCAACAGGCCTAACAACTGCAGACAACGTGTATGGCGTCGTGTGGGCGAGTGGTTAAAGTGATGTCAATGCTGTGAACAGAGTGCCCCATTGTGTTGCTGGGGTTATGGTATGGGCAGGCATAAGCTACGGAAAACGAACACAATTTAATTTTATCGACACAGTGACGATATCCTGAGGGCCATTGTTGTGCCATTCATCCACTGCCATCACCTCATGTTTCAGCCTGATAATGCACAACTCCATGTCGCAAGGATCTGTACACAATTCCTGGAAGCTGAAAATGTCTCAGTTCTTCCATAGCCTGCATACTCACCAGACATGTCAGGTATTGAGCATGTCAGGGACGCTCTGGATCAACGTGTACGACAGCGTGTCCAGTTCCCGCCAATATCCAGCAACTTTGCAAGGCCATTGAAGAGGAGTGAGACAACTTTCCACAGGCCACAATCAACAGCCTGATCACCTCTATGTTACGCTGCATGAGGCAAATTGTGGTCACACCAGATACTGACTGGTTTTCTGATCCAACTTCTTTTTTTTTTTAAGTATCTGTGAACAACAGATGCATATCTGTATTCAAAGTCATGTGAAATCCATAGGGCCTAATTCCTTTTTCAATTGACTGATTTCCTTATATGAACTGTAACTCAGTAAAATCTTTGAAATTGTTGCATGTTGCATTTATATTTTTGTTCAATATAGATCCAGAGATATAGAAAATGAAAGGAACATGAGGCAGACAATTTGTTACTGCAGAGGCACAGTCCTTTCCCCACTTCAACTCTTCCCATACAGGGATAGTGGAAAATACCACTGACATTCCGTCTCTAATTTGACATTCTTTTTTTTCTATTCAATTGTATTATTCTTTTTAATCATAATGTTTCTTCTGGCCGATATGTTAATGTCTGGAAATACACTGTGGCGCCCATAGATCTGTCTGAGGTGTTAGCGTGGTCTTTGGTTAAAGGAGGCTAGGAAGTCTTGCTGCTCGGCCTTGATGTGGGTAAGTTAAGTCTGCGGTAGCGGTGCCAATCCTTCCAGGAATATCTCAAATAAATCAGGTGTGATAGCCCTGTGGAAAAATGTTCCTCTTGTCATATTCACTTTATTTCCACTGAACATTCTTTTAAACAGGGGAAAGGGAAATTTACTTTTTTGCACCTTTGTCATACACTAAAACACTTCTTCTTGGGTGTCTGGGTAGGATACAATTTTTTTTTTGTGAGAGCAGACAAAAAGTATTCCAATAATAAAACTGGGAGGGACACAAAAATGCAATTTCAGAATGTGGGGGGGGGATGTCCCCCCCGTCCCCAGTGAAAGTTGCGGCCCTGATTTTAATACAGAAACTGATAAAACACACAGGTGAAAAATCAAGGTGACTTAGAAAGATGAGGAGGACCAAGAGCAAGAGAGGGAGTGTGGTGATGTAGTATCCACAACAGAGCAGACAAATAGCATTTTCCACACCAGTGATGTTTGTTACTTCTATTTCAGGCAACAACAGAACGGGGCCATCTACGTACTCACCTCCGTAGTGCTAACAGCTTCAGCTCTTCCCTCCCTCCTTCCCTCCCTCCCTCCCAACCTCCGTAGTGCTAACAGCTTCAGCTCTTCCCTCCCTCCTTCCCTCTCTCCCAACCTCTGTAGTGCTAACAGCTTCAGCTCTTCCCTCCCTCCTTCCCTCCCTCCCTCCCAACCTCCGTAGTGCTAACAGCTTCAGCTCTTCCCTCCCTCCTTCCCTCCCTCCCTCCCAACCTCTGTAGTGCTAACAGCTTCAGCTCTTCCCTCCCTCCTTCCCTCCCTCCCTCCCAACCTCTGTAGTGCTAACAGCTTCAGCTCTTCCCTCCCTCCTTCCCTCCCTCCCTCCCAACCTCTGTAGTGCTAACAGCTTCAGCTCTTCCCTCCCTCCTTCCCTCCTTCCCTCCCTCCCAACCTCCGTAGTGCTAACAGCTTCAGCTCTTCCCTCCCTCCTTCCCTCCCTCCCTCCCAACCTCCGTAGTGCTAACAGCTTCAGCTCTTCCCTCCCTCCTTCCCTCTCTCCCAACCTCCGTAGTGCTAACAGCTTCAGCTCTTCCCTCCCTCCTTCCCTCCCTCCCTCCCTCCCAACCTCCATAGTGCTAACAGCTTCAGTTCTTCCCTCCCTCCTTCCCTCCCTCCCAACCTCCGTAGTGCTAACAGCTTCAGCTCTTCCCTCCCTCCTTCCCTCCCTCCAAACCTCCGTAGTGCTAACAGCTTCAGTTCTTCCCTCCCTCCTTCCCTCCCTCCAAACCTCTGTAGTGCTAACAGCTTCAGCTCCTCCCTCCCTCCTTTCCTCCCTCCCAACCTCTGTAGTGCTAACAGCACCCACCTCTTTAGTTCCAACAACACTCTTGAATAATTTTTAGGGGTCAGTACAGCAGGCCAAATCAAATCAAATCAAATTGTATTTGTCACATGCGCCGAATACAACAGGTGTAGACCTTACAGAGAAATGCTTACTTACAAGCCCTTAACCAGCAATGCAGTTTTAAGAAAAATACCTGCTAAGTAAAAAAAAAAATGGATAAGTAAAAATAAATAAATAAAAGTAACAAATAATTAAAGAGCAGCAGTAAAATAACAATAGCGAAGCTATATACAGGGGATACCGGTAGAGAGTCAATGTGAGGGGGCACCAGTTATTCGAGGTAATTGAGGTAATATGTACATGAAGGTAGAGTTATTTAAGGGACTATGCATAGATAATAAACAGAGAGTAGCAGCAGCATAGAAAGGGGGGGCACTGATTTGACTAGCTGTTCAGGAGTCTCATGGCTTGGGGGTAGAAGCTGTTTAGAAGACTCTTGGACCTAGACTTGGTACCGCTTGCCATGCGGTAGCAGAGAGAAAAGTCTATGACTAGGGTGGCTGGAGTCTTTGACAATTTTTAGGGCCTTCCTCTGACACCGCCTGGTATAGAGGTCCTGGATGGCAGGAAGCTTGGCCCCGGTGATGTACTGGGCCGTACACACTACCCTCTGTAAGTGCCTTGCGGTCGGAGGCCGAGCAGTTGCCATACCAGGCAGTGATGCAACCCGGTGCAGCTGTAGAACTTTTCGAGGATCTGAGGACCCATGCCAAAACTTTTCACTCCCTTGAGGGAGAATAGGTTTTGTTGTGCCCTCTTCACGACTGTCTTGGTGTGCTTGGAGAATGTTAGTTTGTTGGTGATGTGGACACCAAGGAACTTGAAGCTCTCAACCTGCTCCACTACAGCCCCATCGGTGACAATGGGGGCGTGCTCGGTCCTCCTTTTCCCGTAGTCCACAATCATCCCCTTTGTCTTGATCATGTTGAGGGAGAGGTTGTTGTCCTGGCACCACACGGCCAGATCTCTGACCTCCTCCCTATAGTCTGTCTCGTCATTGTCGGTGATCAGGCCTACCACTGTTGTATTGTCGGCAAACTTAATGATGGTGTTGGAGTCGTGCCTGGCCATGCAGTCGTGGGTGAACAGGGAGTACAGGAGGGGGCTGAGCACACACCCCTGAGGGGCCCCTGTATTGAGGATCAGCGTGGCGGATGTGTTGTTTCCTACCCTTACCACCTGGGGACGGCCCGTCAGGAAGTCCAGCATCCAGTTGCAGAGGGAGGTGTTTAGTCCCAGTGTCCTTAGCTTAGTGATGAACTTTGACGGCACTATGGTGTTGAACTGTAGTCTGTAGTCAATGAATAGCATTCTCACGTAGGTGTTCCTTTTGTCCAGGTGGGAAAGGACAGTGTTGAGTGCAATAGAGATTGCATCATCTTTGGATCTGTTGGGGCGGTACGTAGATAGTGTGGTCTACAGCTTATCATGAGATACTCTACCTCAGGCGAGCAAAACCTTGAGACCTCCTTACATATCGTGCACCACCTGTTGTTTACAAATATACATAGACCCCCCACCCCTTGTCTTACCAGAGGCTGCTGTTCTATCCTGCCGTGACAGTGTATAACCCGCCACCTGCATGATATTCATGTCGTCATTCAGCCACAACTCAGTGAAAATAAGATATTACAGTTTTTTATGTCACGTTGGTAGGATATACGTGCTTGTAGTTCGTCCACTTTATTATCCCAATGATTGTACGTTGGCCAATAGTACCGATGGTAAAGGCAGATTAGCCACTCGTCGCCAGATCCTTTACAAGGCACCCTGACCTCCTTCCGCGATATCTCCGTCTCTTTCTCCTGCGAATGACAGGGATGAGGACCTTGTCAGGTGTCTGGAGCAAATCCCTCTCGTCCGACACATGAAGAAAAATTCCATGTCCAGTTCAAGGTGAGTAATCGCTGTTCTGATGTCCAGAAGCTATTTTCGGTCATAAAAGACGGTAGCAGCAACATTATGTGCAAAATAAGTTACAAAAAAATCGAAAAAACTAACAAAATAGCACAGTTGGTTAGGAACCCGTAAAACAGCAGCCATCCCCTCCGGCGCCATCTCAATCAGAGATCTAAACAGGAAAAAGAAACAGGAGAAATTATTCAGATCAAGTAGAAGAAGGGTTGATGAAGGAGAACAATTGTGAGAGGATCGAGATATGAAAGGGGCAAAAAATTGAAAAATGCACCCTTAAAGTTCAAACTTCATACCAGTGTTTGTTTTAACTGCCTTTATTAAAAAAGGACGGCAGGACAGGATAGGAGAGACACACACACACTTCTCCCCTTGATTTTAGCAGGTCCAATCAGAGCTTTTTAGTTCTGGCAGGACACTAGATATGTCTCTATCACAGTTCTCCTTGTGACTGGTGTCGGCTGTGAGGGATTACTAGTGGGTAAGTGAGAGACAGAACTCTTTGCATGCAGACCAGACAGACCTTGAGGTTTGAGCAGAGAGCACAGCAGTCATACAGAGGTCCTAGGTTGCATTTGAAACTGGCACCCTATTCCCTACATAGTGCACTGCTTTGGACCAGAGCCATATGGGTCATGGTCAAAAGTAGTGCACTACATAGGGAATAGGGTTCCATTTTGGACGTCCACCTAGTATGCACACTGGGGCTGTTTGGAAAGAGGAAAATGAAATGGCCAGTGTTTTATCCTTCTGACAGTGGTATCACTTTGGGCAAATTAGCTGCATTTCCTCATTTATTATTATGAATATGGGAATATAATATATGGGCAGTGTCTCAGCGCACTTGACCGCTCATGACGTTGCTGTGAGATAAATAGTTTCAAATGGATTATATCTGTTCCCGAGCTCGGGTTGCCATGGGAGACAAGGTTAATCGAAGGCCCCCCGTCCCAGACTCCCAGTTGAAGGTCCCAGATTGCGTCCCAAATGGCACCCTATTCCCTATTTAGTGCACTGCTTTTAACCAGGACCCATACGGGCTCTGGTCAAATGTAGTGCACTATATACGGAATAGGGTGCCATTTGGGACGCAATTTCGCTCCAGTACCGCTCATTTCACGAGCTCAGGGCTCAGGGCTCAGGGCTCAGGGCTCAGGGCTCAGGGCTCAGGGCATGCCTGGCCCAGCATACATTTGTAGTCTACTTGTGTGCTGCTATAGCCCCTTGCTTTAGCTACTGTCATCTAGTATGCTAAGTATTTAAATCAGGGCTGCAACTTTGATTCTAGAAGTGGGGGGGGACATATATAAATATATTTTTTTTTATCCAGTCGGATAAACACTCCAAACAGCCTACCCGACCGCCCAGAAGCATACCATTGCCTTGTTTTATATCACATTCCAATGATAAAAAATGTCCCCCCTCCACATTCTGAAATACAGGGTTGCAACCGTACCCAGTGAAACATTAAAACAGAAAAATCAATGTGACTTAGAAAGATGAGGAGGACCAAGAGCAAGAGAGGGAGTGCGGTGATGTAGTATCCACAACAAAATAATTATTGTGGAATCTGAAAAGACAGGTATCCTGAAACATGATGGTGTACTTGCTATGTGCACATGCTAACGGAAAGGATCGACGCTAGCTAGTTAGCTAGCTAAGTGCATCATTGTAGCAAAGTATTTTTTAACAAAAAAATCAGGTCTCTTCAAAGTTTGGTTCATTTTCATTCTATTAGGCCTATATACACCTCTATATATACCTCTTTCAAGGAGCTTCACATTTTTATAGGGGTTATTTTATCTAAAATCCTTTAGGCCTACCTGCAGGAAAAAATAAATAAATAACTACACATCCCTGCCCAGCCTGGCAAGAGTGGCCCGAAGGGTGTTGAACATCCCCAGTGGCCCTGCAAGAGCAGAGAGGATATTCTCCACTGCTGGCCTGCTCTCCAGGCACTATCACAGGAGCCTGAAGCCACAGACTCTGGCCAAAGTCACATTTCTAAAAATGAATTCAAAGGCACTGTAGACTGAGCCTAATAAGGAACGTTTTGTTTAATTCTAAGTAAGTCACAGCCTATGTGTGCAATTTATAGACTATAATGATTTAATACAACAACATGTTGTTTAAATGCTGAGTGCTAAATGTTCCTGCCAGCCTCCCACTCGCAAATGCTTCACAATGTATTTCTTTGTAAGCTTTGGCCTTGAAATAATTTAATTAATATAGCCTAAATAATTCTTCTTAGGCTACCTATCTGGCTCTTGACCTATTTAGAGTTTTAATTAGTGTTTAATACGAAATGTAGCCTATTTGAAATGATGAACACTTCTGTAACGATTTTCTTCTTCTTCTGACGAGGAATATGAAGGATTGGACCAAAGTGCAGCGTGGTACGTGTTCATGATTTATTAAATAAAAACTGAACACTGAAATACAAAAAAAATAACAAAAAGAGTGAACGAAACGACGAAACAGTTCTGTAAGGTGACAACACACAAAACAGAAAACAACTTTCCACAAACACAGGTGGGAATAGGCTACCTGTAAGTATGGTTCTCAATCAGAGACAACGATTGACAGCTGCCTCTGATTGGGAACCATACCAGGCCAAACACAGAAATACAAAACATAGAACAAAACATAGAATGCCCACCCCAACTCACGCCATGATCAAACAAAAATAGAGACATAAACAATGAACTAAGGTCAGAACGTGACAACTTCTTACAGTCACCTTTTCCTGTTTTTAATTATAATAGTTTTCATTCAAAACATATCAAATCAAACTGAATAGGTCACATACACATATTTAGCAGATGTTATAGGTCACATACACATATTTAGCAGATGTTATAGGTCACATACACATATTTTGCAGATGTTATTGGTCACATACACATATTTAGAAGATGTTATCGCACGTGTAGTGAAATGCTTGTGTTCCTAGCTCCAACAGTGCAGTAGTATCTAAAAAACTATTCACAACAATACACACACATCTAAAAGTAAATGAATGGAATTAAGAAATATGTAAATATTAGATCAAGCAATGTCAGAGTGGCACTGACTAGAATACAGTAGAATACAGTATATACATATGAGATGAGTAAAGCAGTAAGTAAATATTATTAAAAGTGACTAGTGTTCCATTATTAAAGTGACCACTGATTCCATGTCTATGTACATCGGGCAGCAGCCTCCAAGGTGCAGGGTTGAGTAACCAGGTGGATGCCAGCTAGTGATGGCTATTTAACAGTGATGACCTTAAGATAAAAGCTGTTTTTCAGTCTCTTGGTCCCAGTTTTGATGCACCTGTACTGACCTCGCTTCCTGGATGATAACGGGGTGAACAGGCCGTGGCTCGGGTGGTTGATGTCCTTGATGATCTTTTTTGTCTTCCTGTGACATTGCGTGCTGTAGGTGTCCTGGAGGGCAGGTAGTTTGCCCACGGTGATGCATTGGGCAGACCACACCACCCTCTGGAGAGCCCTGTGGTTGTGGGCGGTGCAATTGCCATACCAAGCGGTGATACAGCCCAACAGGATGCTCTGAATGGTGCATCTGTAAAGGTTTGTGAGGGTGTTAGGTGACCAGCCACATTTCTTCAGCCTCATGAAGAAGGCTATTACGCCTTCTTCACCACACTGTCTGTGTGGGATGACAATTTCAGAATGCCAGTGATGTGTGTGCCGAGGAACTTGAAGCTTTCCACCTTCTCCCCTGCGGTCCCGTCGATGTGGATAAGGGCGCACTCCCTCTGCTGTTTCCTGAAGTCCACGATCAGCTCTTTTGTTTTGTTGACGTCGAGTGAGAGATTATTTTCCTGCCACCACTCTCCCAAGGCCCTCACCTCCCCCCTGTAGGCTGTCTCATCATTGTTGGTAATCAGGCCTATTACTATTGTGTCGTCTGCAAACTTGATGATTGAGTTGGAGGCGTGAGTGGCCACGCAGTCATGGGTGAACAGGGAGTACAGGAGGGGGCTGATGGTTTGGTTTCAATACTTCAAAACAAAATGGTATGTCCAGGTAGTCACAAAAAAAAATAGATGGGTATTGGTTCAATTGTGATTTTAATGAATGGAGCGAATTTGGAGCAGTTTTTAGCGGAGCGGTTGGAAAGAAGTGGACCGCCAGAATGGCTCCATGCGTGATGAGTGTGATTTCCGACCTCTCAACTCCACTCACATATTCTGTTTGGGACGGAGCCCTACTTCCTGAGAGGAACACTCTGCTCAACCCCAGAGCCTGTCAACAGTTTCATCTGGGTTGCACGATACCGCAACGAATTAGATGTGCCATTCGTGCATTTACTTTGTATACAGGGCATGAGAGGAGAAGAGGAGGAGAGGAGGGACAAAGAGAAGGAGAGGAGGAGAGGAGGAGAGGAGAAGAGGAGAGGAGAAGGAGAGGGGAAGAGGAGATAACGAGAAGAGAAGGAGAGGGGAGGAGAGAAGGAGGAGAGGAGGAGATGAGGAGATGAGGAAAGGAGGAGAAGAGAGGAGAGGAGAGGAGGAGAAGAGGAGGAGAGGAGAGAAGAAGAGGAGAGAAAGAGTAGGAGAGGAGGAGGAAAAGAGAGGAGAGGATGAGACAGGAGGGGAGGGGAGGGAAGGGGAGGAGAGGAGCAGGGGAGGAGAGGAGAGGAGGGAAGGAGAGAAGGAGAGAAGGAGAGGAGGAGAGAAGGCGGAGATAAGAAGGAGAGGAAGAGAGGAGGTGGAGATGAGAAGGAGAGGAAGAGAGGAGGAGGAGGGGAGTAGAGGAGGAGAGGAGGAGATGATATGAGGAGAGGAGGAGGGGATGAGGAGAGGAGGGAAGGAGAGAAAAAGAGGAGGAGAGGAGGAGAAGAGGAGGAGAAGAGAGGGGAGGAGAGGAGGAGAAGAGGAGGAGATGAGAGAAGAAGAGGAGAGAAAGAGGAGGAGAGGAGGAGGAGAAGAGAAGAGAGGAGGAGACAGGAGGTGAGGGGAGGGGAGGAGAGGAGCAGGGGAGGAGAGGAGAGTAGGGGAGGAGGAGAGGAGGAGGGGAGGAGAGAAGGAGAGAAGGAGAGGAGAGAAGGTGGAGATGAGAAGGAGAGGAAGAGAGGAGGAGGAGGGGAGTAGAGGAGGAGAGGAGGAGATGATATGAGGAGAGGAGGAGGGGAGAGAAGGAGAGGAGGAGATGAGGAGAGGAGGGAAGGAGAGAAAAAGAGGAGGAGAGGAGGAGAGGAGAAGGGGAGGAGAGGAGGAGAGGAGGAGATGAGGGAAGGAGTGAAAGAGAGGAGGAGAGGAGAAGTTGAGGATTGGAGATGAGGGGAAGGAGAGAAGGAGAGAAGGAGAGGAGAAGAGGAGAGGAGAGAATGAGTGAATTAGAGGAGGAGATGAGGGAAGGAGATGAGGGAAGATGAGGAGGGAAGGAGAGGATGAGGAGAGGAGGAAAGGAGTGGAGGAGAGGAGGAGAGAAGGAGGAGATGAAGAGGAGAGGAGAGAAGGACAGGAAGAGAGGAGGAGGAGGGGAGTAGAGGAGGAGAGAAGGAGGAGAGAAGGAGGAGAGGAGGAGATGATATGAGGTGAGGATGAGTGGAAGGCTACACACAGGAAGCAGGATATCCTACAGCACTGTGTGTGCTTGTGTGTGTGTGTGTGTGTGTGTGTGTGTGTGTGTGTGTGTGTGTGTGTGTGTGTGTGTGTGTGTGTGTGTGTGTGTGTGTGTGTGTGTGTGTGTGTGTGTGTGTGTGTGTGTGTGTGTGTGTGTGTGTGTGTGTGTGTGTGTGTGCGTGCGTACGTGTGTGTGCGTTCATGAGTATGTGAATGCGTACTTGCGAGTATGTGTGCGTGTGTAACCATCAGCGAAAATGTGTCTGTCTGCTAATTTAATGACTTTTTAAATATAGTCCTTTCCCGGTGTTTGCATTTACAGATGCGTAATATATTGGCACCCTGCCTAGCACAATTCACTATTACTTATCAAATAAGTAGAAATTGAAAACACCTTAATTCGTAACATGTTACAACTGAACAGGACCAATGAAATTAAATTAAATTAAATGTGAAGGAGATGTTTCACTTCAAAGCCAAATTATTCCAAATTCAAATTAATTTGTTTGGAGGAAAGTGATTCTCGTTTATGTGTAACTCATCTCACCGGTGGCAAGTGGCAGGTGCCTACAGGGTAAAACCAGCCATTCATCTCCCCTGTGGCAAGTGGCAGGTACCTACAGGGTAAAACCAGCCATTCATCTCACCTGTGGCAAGTGGCAGGTGCCTACAGGGTAAAACCAGCCATTCATCTCCCCTGTGGCAAGTGGCAGGTACCTACAGGGTAAAACCAGCCATTCATCTCCCCTGTGGCAAGTGGCAGGTGCCTACAGGGTAAAACCAGCCATTCATCTCCCCTGTGGCAAGTGGCAGGTACCTACAGGGTAAAACCAGCCATTCATCTCACCTGTGGCAAGTGGCAGGTGCCTACAGGGTAAAACCAGCCATTCATCTCCCCTGTGGCAAGTGGCAGGTACCTACAGGGTAAAACCAGCCATTCATCTCCCCTGTGGCAAGTGGCAGGTGCCTACAGGGTAAAACCAGCCATTCATCTCCCCTGTGGCAAGAGGCAGGTGCCTACAGGGTAAAACCAGCCATTCATCTCACCGGTGGCAAGTGGCAGGTGCCTACAGGGTAAAACCAGCCATTCATCTCACCGGTGGCAAGTGGCAGGTGCCTACAGGGTAAAACCAGCCATTCAACCAGTATTGGAAAGAGAGAAGAGAGCCTTCTGTTCCATTGTGAAGTATATTTGACTTCCCCTGTAGAATGATTACATAATAACTTGCCATGAGAGCGTCTATACATTTCCAGACAATTTGAACAGTCTACTGTAACCCTAAACACAGCAGGACATTCTGATGAAAAGTGAGTACATGGTCGTTAAAGGCTGATTGAGACTTTTTCATGCCACAAACCTGTAAATTCACTTCAAACCTTATGTAAAATGATCAGCATGGTGGATATGATGATTATATGACCTAGTTTGCTGAACGCACGACACCCAGGAGAGACCTTTTAGCCATGTCAAGTAGACAATCAAATTCAATCAATCAAAATGTATTTATAAAGGCCTTTTGAACCTCAGCACTTGTCACAAAGTTTTAAAAGTAAAGCCATATAATTACATTGAGCTTATAAAGTGCCTTCAGGAAGTATTCACACCCCTGGACTTTTCTCACTTGTTGTTGTGTTACAGCCTTCATTTGAAATGGATTAGTTTATATGTTTTTTTCACTGGCCTGCACCCAATACCCCATAATGTCAAAGTGGAGTTATGTTTTTCAATTTGAAAAGCTGAAATGTCTTGACTCAATAAGTATTCAACCCTATTGTTATTGCAAGGCTAATTAAGTTCAGGAATAAACATGTGCTTAACAAGTCACATAACATGTTGCATGGACTCACTCTGTGTGCAATAATAGTGTTTAATAACATGATTTTTGAATGACTACCTCATCTCTGTACCCCACGCATACAATTATCTGTAAGGTTCCTCAGTCAAGCAGTGAATTTCAAGCACAGATACAACCACAAAGACCAGGGAGGTTTTCCATTGCCTGGCAAAGAAAGGCACCTATTGGTAGATGGGTAAAAATTAAAAAAAGCAGACATTGAATATCCCTTTGAGCATGGTGAAGTCATTAATTACACTTTGGATGGTGTATCAATACACCCAGTCACTACAAAGATACAGGCGTCCTTCCTCACTCAGTTGCCGGAGAGGAAAGGAACCACTCAGGGATTTCACCATGAGGCCAATGGTGACTTTAAAACAGTTACAGAGTTCAAATCAATTTTTATTGGTCACATACGCATGGTTAGCATATGTTATTGGTCACATATACACGGTTAGCAGATGTTATTGGTCACATACACATGGTTATTAGATGTTATTGGTCACATACACATGGTTAGCAGATGTTATTGGTCACATATACACGGTTAGCAGATGTTATTGGTCACATACACACGGTTAGCAGATGTTATTGGTCACATACACATGGTTATTAGATGTTATTGGTCACATACACATGGTTAGCAGATGTTATTGGTCACATACACATGGTTAGCAGATGTTATTGGTCACATACACATGGTTAGCAGATGTTATTGGTCACATATACACGGTTAGCAGATGTTATTGGTCACATACACATGGTTAGCAGATGTTATTGGTCACATACACATGGTTAGCAGATGTTATTGGTCACATATACACGGTTAGCAGATGTTATTGGTCACATACACATGGTTAGCAGATGTTATTGGTCACATACACATGGTTAGCAGATGTTATTGGTCACATATACACGGTTAGCAGATGTTATTGGTCACATGGTTAGCAGATGTTATTGGTCACATGGTTAGCAGATGTTATTGGTCACATAGACACGGTTAGCAAATGTTATTGGTCACATGCACATGGTTATTAGATGTTATTGGTCACATACACATGGTTAGCAGATGTTATTGGTCACATACACATGGTTAGCAGATGTTATTGGTCACATAGACACGGTTAGCAAATGTTATTGGTCACATATACACGGTTAGCAGATGTTATTGGTCACATACACATGGTTATTAGATGTTATTGGTCACATACACATGGTTAGCAGATGTTATTGGTCACATACACATGGTTAGCAGATGTTATTGGTCACATACACATGGTTAGCAGATGTTATTGGTCACATATACACGGTTAGCAGATGTTATTGGTCACATACACATGGTTATTAGATGTTATTGGTCACATACACATGGTTAGCAGATGTTATTGGTCACATACACATGGTTAGCAGATGTTATTGGTCACATAGACACGGTTAGCAAATGTTATTGGTCACATGCACATGGTTAGCAGATGTTATTGGTCACATGCACATGGTTAGCAGATGTTATTGGTCACATGGTTAGCAGATGTTATTGGTCACATACACACGGTTAGCAGATGTTATTGGTCACATGCACATGGTTAGCAGATGTTATTGGTCACATACACATGGTTAGCAGATATTATTGGTCACATGCACATGGTTAGCAGATGTTATTGGTCACATACACACGGTTAGCAGATGTTATTGGTCACATGCACATGGTTAGCAGATGTTATTGGTCACATGGTTAGCAGATGTTATTGGTCACATACACACGGTTAGCAGATGTTATTGGTCACATGCACATGGTTAGCAGATGTTATTGGTCACATGCACATGGTTAGCAGATGTTATTGGTCACATGCACATGGTTATTAGATGTTATTGGTCACATACACATGGTTAGCAGATGTAATTGGTCACATACACATGGTTAGCAGATGTTATTGGTCACATGGTTAGCAGATGTTATTGGTCACATACACACGGTTAGCAGATGTTATTGGTCACATACACGTGGTTAGCAGATGTTATTGGTCACATACACACGGTTAGCAGATGTTATTGGTCACATACACATGGTTAGCAGATGTTATTGGTCACATACACATGGTTATTAGATGTTATTGGTCACATACACATGGTTAGCAGATGTTATTGGTCACATACACATGGTTAGCAGATGTTATTGGTCACATACACATGGTTAGCAGATGTTATTGGTCACATACACATGGTTAGCAGATGTTATTGGTCACATAGACACGGTTAGCAGATGTTATTGGTCACATACACATGGTTAGCAGATGTTATTGGTCACATACACATGGTTAGCAGATGTTATTGATCACATACACATGGTTAGCAGATGTTATTGGTCACACGCACACGGTTAGCAGATGTTATTGCGAGTGTAGCGAAATGCTTTTGTTTCTAGTTCCAACAGTGCAGTAGTATCTAACAAGTAATATCTAACAATTCCACAACAACTACCTAATACACACAAATCTAATATATATACATATAAATATATGGATGAGCGAGTGGCATAGGCAAGATGCAATAGATGGTATAAAATACACTATGTACAGTACATATGTGATTAGTAATGCAAGTGTTACGGATACAGGTATCCTGTGTGTGTGTGTTTGTTTTCTTTCCTTCTGCCCTAGTCACAGGTGGCAGTCATCAGTCGCCAATCAGTCGCCAATCAGAAGACACACCTGCTCCTTTTCCCTTACCCAATCACATCCCCTTTCCCTTGGTTTAAAAGAATCCCAATCAGTTGTCTCTGGAGTGCTCTGGAGTGCTCTCTCTTTTGTTTTTGCACCTACATGTCACATTTATCCATTATGATGTGAGTATGTATTGTTATGGTGTATGGCTGTTTGTTTGTTGGTGGGAAAAGGGGATACCAAGACAAGTCGCCCATGGGCATACATTCCCCGTAGGAAAACGTTGTCTAAGAAACCTAGTTAGACCTGGGTGGACCACCCACTGTATTTTATTGGTTAGTTAGCTAGTGGTTATTGAAGCGGTTATTGCAGCTTAGAGGTTTTTGTATATTTATTATTTCTTTCCTTGGGTCCAGCTCAGCCCCCCCCCCTTTACCGTGTGTGTAACAAATAAACGATAAGTGTTTGACGGTAGATTTAGGTTGTCTGTTGTTATTAGTTCTCACTGTTCCTTTTCACTGTTATGATTTGCATGAGATATGTTACAGGTCTCGTTTCTATCCTCCCTAGACTGCAGGGCCAAAGGGGTTCGTAACAGCAAGATATGTATACATTATTTTAAAGTGGCATTATTAAAGTGACAAGTGATCTATTTGTTAAAGTGGTCAAGTGATTTCAAGTCTGTATGTAGACAGCAGCCTCTCTGTGTTAGTGGTGGCTATTTAACGGTGATGGCCTTGAGATTGAAGCTATTTTTTAGGCTCTCGGTCCCAGCTTTGATGCACCTGTACTGACCTCACCTTCTGGATGGTAACGGTGTGAACAGGCAGTGGCTCGGGTGGTTGTTGACCTTGATGATCTTTTTGGCCTTCCTGTGACATCGGGTGCTGTAGGTGTCCTGGAGGGCAGGTCGTTTCCCCCCGGTGATGCGTTGTGCAGACCGCACCACCCTCTGGAGAGCCCTGGAGAGTTTAATGGCTGTGGTAGGAGAAAACGGAGGATGGACCAAACACATTGCAGTTACTCCATAATACTAACCTAATTGACATAGTGAAAAGAAGGAAGCCTGTACAGAATAAAAATATTCCAAAATATGCATCCTGTTTGCAACAAGGCACTAAAGTAATACTGCACTAAATGTGGCACAGCAATTAACTTTTTGTACTGAATATAAAGTGTTATGTTTGGGAGAAATCCAACACAACACATTACTGAGTACCACTCCATATATTGAAACAAGTTGGTGGCTGCATCATGTTATGGGTATGCTTGTAGTCATTAAGGACTGGGGAGTTTTTCAGGCAAAAAAAAATAAACGGAATGAAGCTAAGCACAGGCAAAATCCTAGTGGAAAACCTGGTTCAGTGTACTTTCCACCAGACACTAGGAGATGAATTCATCTTTCAGCAGGACAATAACCTAAAAGACAAGGCCAAATTTACACTGGAGTTGCTCACCAAGAAGACAGTGAATATTCCTGAGTGGCTGAGTTACAGTTTTGACTTAAATCTACTTAAAAATGTATAGAAAGACCTGAATGGTTGTCTAGCAATGATCAACAACCAATTTGACAGAGCTTAAGGAATTTTAAAAAGAATAATGGGAAAATGTTGCACAATCCAGGTGTGGAAAGCTCTTAGAAACTTACCCAGAAAGACTCACAGCTGTAATTATTGCCAAATGTACTTTTACAAAGTATTGACTCAGAGTTGTGAATTTATGTAATTTAGATTTCTGTATTTATTTTTCAATACATTTACTGATATTCCAAAAACATGTTTTCACTTTGTCATTATGGGGTATTGTGTGTAGATTAATGAGAAGAAACAAATGATATTTAATACATTTTTAATTCAGGCTTTAAGACAACAACATGTGTAATAGGTCAAGTGGTGTGAATACTTTCTGAAGGCTCTTTAGAAGTACAGGATCTCTATTACCGGTGATGTAGTGGTCTCGCTTTCTCATGTCTCGCTCTGCGGCCACCCTTTGACCGGTGGATACATCTGCGTGTCTTGCGGCACTGTGTGGGTGGGTGTGTGTGTGTGTGTGTGTGTGTGTGTGTGTGTGTGTGTGTGTGTGGGTGTGGGTGTGGGTGTGGGTGTGGGTGGGTGTGTGTGTGTGTGTGTGTGTGTGTGGGTGTGTGTGATTCTGTATGTATACACAAATATAAGCATCCAGTGACTACAAGAGTATTGGGAGCTGTAGTGGTGGTGGTACCTGGGAGGCAAATATCCACTGTCCATAACTTGGACAATGCTGGCAACATTCGTCCTTCCAACATGTTGTACGGTGTGTTTCCAGATCACCCACATCTTTGCAAAGATTCTGATCTCGCACACTCTGTCTCGTGTCAACATTGAAAAAAACAAATTCATAAATGATTTTGGACGTATTGTATGTTCGTGTGCATATCTGAGGTTGTGAATCATCACCATGTTTATACAGAGTTCTTCACTGCAGAGTGGCTTTGGTTACCCAGCCCTAACCCTTTGTTTAGTAACCCAGACTTAACCCTTTAGTTACCCAGCCCTAACCCTTTGGTTAGTTACCCAGACTTAACCCTTTAGTTACCCAGCCTTAACCCTTTGTTTACCCAGCCTTAACCCTTTAGTTACCCAGCCCTAACCCTTTAGTTACCCAGCCTTAACCCTTTGTTTACCCAGCCTTAACCCTTTAGTTACCCAGCCTTAACCCTTTAGTTACCCAGCCTTAACCCTTTAGTTACCCAGCCCTAACCCTTTGGTTAGTTACCCAGACATAACCCTTTAGTTTCCCAGCCCTAACCCTTTGGTTAGTTACCCAGACTTAACGCTTTAGTTACCCAGCCTTAACCCTTTAGTTTCCCAGCCTTAACCCTTTAGTTACCCGGCCTTAACCCTTTAGTTACCCGGCCTTAACCCTTTAGTTACCCAGCCCTAACCCTTTGGTTAGTTACCCAGACATAACCCTTTAGTTTCCCAGCCCTAACCCTTTGGTTAGTTACCCAGACTTAACGCTTTAGTTACCCAGCCTTAACCCTTTAGTTTCCCAGCCTTAACCCTTTAGTTACCCGGCCTTAACCCTTTAGTTACCCAGCCTTAACCCTTTAGTTAACCAGCCTTAACCCTTTGGTTACCCAGACTTAACCCTTTAGTTACCCAGCCCTAACCCTTTGGTTAGTTACCCAGACTTAACCCTTTAGTTTCCCGGCCTTAACCCTTTAATACCCGGCCTTAACCCTTTAGTTACCCGGACTTAACCCTTTGGTTACCCGGCCTTAACCCTTTAGTTACCCGGCCTTAACCCTTTAATACCCGGCCTTAACCCTTTAGTTACCCGGACTTAACCCTTTGGTTACCCGGCCTTAACCCTTTAGTTACCCAGCCCTAACCCTTTAGTTTCCCAGCCTTAACCCTTTGGTTACCCGGCCTTAACCCTTTAGTTACCCGGCCTTAACCCTTTAGTTACCCGGCCTTAACCCTTTGGTTACCCAGCCCTAACCCTTTGGTTACCCAGCCCTAACCCTTTGGTTACCCAGCCCTAACCCTTTGGTTACCCGGCCTTAACCCTTTGGTTACCCGGCCTTATTCCTTTGGTTACCCAGACTTAACCCTTTGGTTACCCAGACTTAACCCTTTAGTTACCCAGCCTTAACCCTTTAGTTACCCAGCCCTAACCCTTTGGTTAGTTACCCAGACTTAACCCTTTAGTTACCCAGCCTTAACCCTTTGTTTACCCAGCCTTAACCCTTTAGTTACCCAGCCTTAACCCTTTAGTTACCCAGCCCTAACCCTTTGGTTAGTTACCCAGACTTAACCCTTTAGTTTCCCAGCCTTAACCCTTTAGTTACCCTGCCCTAACCCTTTGGTTAGTTACCCAGACTTAACCCTTTAGTTACCCAGCCCTAACCCTTTGGTTAGTTACCCAGACTTAACCCTTTAGTTTCCCAGCCTTAACCCTTTAGTTACCCAGCCCTAACCCTTTGGTTAGTTACCCAGACTTAACCCTTTAGTTACCCAGCCCTAACCCTTTGGTTAGTTACCCAGACTTAACCCTTTAGTTTCCCAGCCTTAACCCTTTAGTTACCCAGCCCTAACCCTTTGGTTAGTTACCCAGACTTAACCCTTTAGTTACCCAGCCCTAACCCTTTGGTTAGTTACCCAGACTTAACTCTTTAGTTACCCAGCCCTAACCCTTTGGTTAGTTACCCAGACATAACCCTTTAGTTTCCCAGCCCTAACCCTTTGGTTAGTTACCCAGACTTAACGCTTTAGTTACCCAGCCTTAACCCTTTAGTTTCCCAGCCTTAACCCTTTAGTTACCCGGCCTTAACCCTTTAGTTACCCAGCCTTAACCCTTTGGTTACCCAGACTTAACCCTTTGGTTACCCAGACTTAACCCTTTAGTTACCCAGCCTTAACCCTTTAGTTACCCAGCCCTAACCCTTTAGTTACCCAGCCTTAACCCTTTGTTTACCCAGCCTTAACCCTTTAGTTACCCAGCCTTAACCCTTTAGTTACCCAGCCCTAACCCTTTGGTTAGTTACCCAGACATAACCCTTTAGTTTCCCAGCCCTAACCCTTTGGTTAGTTACCCAGACTTAACGCTTTAGTTACCCAGCCTTAACCCTTTAGTTTCCCAGCCTTAACCCTTTAGTTACCCGGCCTTAACCCTTTAGTTACCCGGCCTTAACCCTTTGGTTACCCAGCCCTAACCCTTTGGTTACCCAGCCTTAACCCTTTAGTTACCCAGCCTTAACCCTTTGGTTACCCAGACTTAACCCTTTGGTTACCCAGACTTAACCCTTTAGTTACCCAGCCTTAACCCTTTAGTTACCCAGCCCTAACCCTTTAGTTACCCAGCCTTAACCCTTTGTTTACCCAGCCTTAACCCTTTAGTTACCCAGCCTTAACCCTTTAGTTACCCAGCCCTAACCCTTTGGTTAGTTACCCAGACATAACCCTTTAGTTTCCCAGCCCTAACCCTTTGGTTAGTTACCCAGACTTAACGCTTTAGTTACCCAGCCTTAACCCTTTAGTTTCCCAGCCTTAACCCTTTAGTTACCCGGCCTTAACCCTTTAGTTACCCGGCCTTAACCCTTTGGTTACCCAGCCTTAACCCTTTGGTTACCCAGACTTAACCCTTTGGTTACCCAGACTTAACCCTTTAGTTACCCAGCCTTAACCCTTTAGTTACCCAGCCCTAACCCTTTAGTTACCCAGCCTTAACCCTTTGTTTACCCAGCCTTAACCCTTTGGTTACCCAGCCTTAACCCTTTGGTTACCCAGACTTAACCCTTTGGTTACCCAGACTTAACCCTTTAGTTACCCAGCCTTAACCCTTTGGTTACCCAGCCTTAACCCTTTAGTTACCCAGCCTTAACCCTTTAGTTACCCAGCCTTAACCCTTTAGTTAACCAGCCTTAACCCTTTAGTTAACCAGCCTTAACCCTTTAGTTACCCAGCCCTAACCCTTTAGTTACCCAGCCTTAACCCTTTGGTTACCCGGCCTTAACCCTTTAGTTACCCAGCCCTAACCCTTTAGTTACCCGGCCTTAACCCTTTGGTTACCCGGCCCTAACCCTTTGGTTACCCAGCCCTAACCCTTTGGTTACCCAGCCCTAACCCTTTGGTTACCCGGCCTTAACCCTTTGGTTACCCGGCCTTATTCCTTTAGTTTCCCAGCCCTAACCCTTTAGTTACCCAGCCTTAACCCTTTAGTTACCCAGACTTAACCCTTTAGTTACCCGGCCTTAACCCTTTAGTTACCCGGCCTTAACCCTTTAGTTACCCAGACTTAACCCTTTAGTTACCCGGCCTTAACCCTTTAGTTACCCGGCCTTAACCCTTTAGTTACCCGGCCTTAACCCTTTGGTTACCCGGCCTTAACCCTTTGGTTACCCAGCCCTAACCCTTTAGTTACCCGGCCTTAACCCTTTAGTTACCCGGCCTTAACCCTTTGGTTACCCGGCCTTAACCCTTTGGTTACCCGGCCTTAACCCTTTGGTTACCCAGCCCTAACCCTTTAGTTACCCGGCCTTAACCCTTTAGTTACCCGGCCTTAACCCTTTAGTTACCCGGCCTTAACCCTTTGGTTACCCAGCCCTAACCCTTTGGTTACCCAGCCTTAACCCTTTAGTTAACCAGCCTTAACCCTTTGGTTACCCAGACTTAACCCTTTAGTTACCCAGCCTTAACCCTTTGGTTACCCAGACTTAACCCTTTAGTTACCCAGCCTTAACCCTTTAGTTACCCAGCCTTAACCCTTTAGTTACCCAGCCTTAACCCTTTGGTTACCCAGACTTAACCCTTTAGTTACCCAGCCTTAACCCTTTGGTTACCCAGCCTTAACCCTTTGGTTACCCAGCCTTAACCCTTTAGTTAACCAGCCTTAACCCTTTAGTTAACCAGCCTTAACCCTTTAGTTACCCAGCCTTAACCCTTTAGTTACCCGGCCTTAACCCTTTAGTTACCCGGCCTTAACCCTTTAGTTAACCAGCCCTAACCTTTTAGTTACCCAGACTTAACCCTTTAGTTACCCGGCCTTAACCCTTTAGTTACCCGGCCTTAACCCTTTAGTTACCCGGACTTAACCCTTTAGTTACCCGGCCTTAACCCTTTAGTTACCCGGCCTTAACCCTTTAGTTACCCGGCCTTAACCCTTTGGTTACCCGGCCTTAACCCTTTGGTTACCCAGCCCTAACCCTTTAGTTACCCGGCCTTAACCCTTTAGTTACCCGGCCTTAACCCTTTGGTTACCCGGCCTTAACCCTTTGGTTACCCGGCCTTAACCCTTTGGTTACCCAGCCCTAACCCTTTAGTTACCTGGCCTTAACCCTTTAGTTACCCGGCCTTAACCCTTTAGTTACCCGGCCTTAACCCTTTGGTTACCCAGCCCTAACCCTTTGGTTACCCAGCCTTAACCCTTTAGTTAACCAGCCTTAACCCTTTGGTTACCCAGACTTAACCCTTTAGTTACCCAGCCAAAAGGAAAAAACTAAGAATATCGAACAGGGAGCTAAAAAGAAGGCAGCTAAATAAGTATACCGACATAGAAGCTTTGAATAAAATACTGTAGTCGGACTTGGTTCAGGGGAGCGATGTGGACGAGGATTTCGACACATGACCGACGAAGATTGCTTTCTAGAAGGATTGGATCCACTTTTAGATCTGTAAGTAAATTATTTTCATGACTTTATAAAGCTAATTTACTATATGTATTTTGTTTTTCATAAGTTGTCTGCTTTAGAGGTCGATCGATTATGATTTTTTAAAGCCGATACGATACTGATTATTAGAGGACCAAAAAATGCTGATACTGATTAATCGGACGATTTTTACATATATATTTGTAATAATGACAATTACAACAATTCTGAATGAACAATGAACACTTATTTTAACTTAATATAATACATAAATAAAATCTATTTAGTCTCAAATAAATAATGAAACATGCTCAATTTGGTTTAAATAATGCAAAAAAACACAGTGTTGGAGAAGAAAGTAAAAGTGCAATATGTGCCATGTAAAAAAGCTAACGTTTTAGTTCCTTGCTCAGAACATATGAAAGCTGGTGGTTCAATATTCCCAGTTAAGAAGTTTTATGTTGTAGTTATGATAGGAATTATGAAGTGTCGACTATTTCTCTCTATACCATTTGTATTTCATATACCTTTGACTATTGGATGTTCTAATAGGCACTTTAGTATTGCCAGCCTAATCTCAGGAGTTGATAGGCTTGAAGGCATAAACAGCGCTGTGATTCAAGCATTGCTAAGAGCTGCTGGCAAATGCAGTAAAGTTTGAATTAATCTTTACGAGCCTGCTGCTGCCTACCACCGCTCAGTCAGACTGCTCTATCAAATATCAAAGCATAGACTTAATTATAATATAATTAACACAGAAATAGGCGCCTTTGGTCATTAATATGGTCAAATCCGGAAACTATCATTTTGAAAACAAAACGTTTATTCTTTCAGTGAAATACGGAACCGTTACGTATTTTATCGAAGGAGTGGCATCCCTAAGTCTAAATATTGCTGTTACATTGCACAACCTTCAATGTTATGTCAAAATTATGTCAAATTCTGGCAAAAAAGTTCGCAACGAGCCAGGCAGCCCAAACTATTGCATATACCCTAAGTCTGCGTGCAATAAACACAAGAGAAGTGACACAATTTCCCTAGTTAATATTGCCTGCTAACATGAATTTCTTTTAACCAAATATGCAGGTTAATATACTTCTGTGTATTGATTTTAAGATAGGCATGGATGTTTATGGTTAGGTACATTTGTGCAACGATTGTGCTTTTTTCGCGAATGCACTTTTGTTAAAACATCACCCGTTTGGCGAAGTAAGCTGTGATTCGATGATAAATTAACAGGCACCACATTGATTATATGCAACGCAACACAAGCTAGTTAACCTAGCAATATCATCAACCATGTGTAGTTAACTAGTGATTATGTGAAGATTGATTGATTTTTATAAGGTAAGTTTAATGCTAGAGCCTCTTAGGGATCCCTTAAAGTGCCAATCCCTTTAGCGGGATCGATTTGACAACATCCGGTGAAATTGCAGAGCGCCAAATTCAAACTACAGAAATATCAATATTCAACATTCATGAAAATATAAGTGTAATACATCAAAATAAAGCTTAACTTCTTGTTAATCCAGCCACTGTGTCAGATTTTAAAAAGGCTTTACGGCGAATGCTCACCATGCGATTATCTGAGGACAGCGCCCCGCATACAAACACATGAAAATCATTTTTCAACCAGGCAGGTGCGACACAAAAGTCAGAAATAACGATATAATAAATGCCTTACCTTTGAAGATCTTCTTCTTTTTGCAATCCCAAATGTCTCATTGACACAATGAATGGTCGTTTTGTTCGATAAATTCCTTCTTTATATCCCCAAAATGTCAATTTATTTGGCGTGTTTGATTCAGAAATACACCGGTTCAAACTCGCCCAACATGACTACAAAGTATCTAATAAGTTACCTGTAAACTTGGTCCAAACATTTCAAACAACGTTCCTAATCCAACCTCAGGTTGTAAATAATTGATAAAATTTAAGACGGGATAATCTGTTTCCAATACCGAAGAAAAATAACACGGAGCGCGCTCCTGTTTACGCGCAACAAAAGACTAGGGACCTTCAGATTGACACGTACAAAGAACAGCACTACTTCTTAATTTCTCAAAAGAAAAACATCGACCAATTTCTAAAGACTGTTGACATCTAGTGGAAGCCATTGGCACTGCAACCAGGTTCCTAATAAATAGGGTTTCCCATAGAAATCAATTGGAAAATCCTATGACCTCAATTTTCGCCTGCCAAATCATATACTAACAGACATTATTTTAACAGTTTTAGAAACTTTAGAGTGTTTTCTATCCAAATCAATTATATGCATATCCTTGATTCTGGGCCTGAGTAACAGGCAGTTTACTTTGGGCACGCTTTTCATCCGGACGTCAAAATACTGCCACCTAGCCTTAAGAAGCTCTAGCTAACAGCTTACCTTGGCTCCTTGCTGCACTCGCGTAACAGGTAGTCAGCCTGCCACACAGTTTCCTCGTGGAATGCAATGTAATCGGCCATAATTGGCATCCAAAAATGCCGATTACCGATTGTTATGTAAACTTGAAATTGGCCATAATTAATCGGCCATGCCTATGTAACAAGTCATTTCAATGTTATATAATTCCAAAGTAGCTATTGTCTATGTTTCTGTTAGTTCACTGTTTGCTGTTCTAAGTTTCATCCGTGTAACTTTGGAGAGGCCACTAAACTCTCATGGCCATTGTTAATTTGTGGTTCTCACCTCTGTCTTTGTCTCCAAAGTGTTACTGTTTTACGTGAGTCACTGTACAGATAAAGTTTAGGCCTGGAGTTTTTACTTCACAGTAATGTCGTTTTGTAAATTTTGTCAACTGTAATTCTGTGTGTCACACAACAATATATCCCTTTATTTTATTATTTATTGGAGGATGCAGAGGATTAGGATGATGACATTTGGGAGCCACCCCTCTACAGCAAGCGCCCCCGCCGGTCAAGGTCTTCACCCCTCTACAGCAAGCGCCCCCGCCGGTCAAGGTCTTCACCCCTCTACAGCAAGCGCCCCCGCCGGTCAAGGTCTTCACCCCTCTACAGCAAGCGCCCCCGCCGGTCAAGGTCTTCACCCCTCTACAGCAAGCGCCCCCGCCGGTCAAGGTCTTCACCCCTCTACAGCAAGCGCCCCCGCCGGTCAAGGTCTTCACCCCTCTACAGCAAGCGCCCCCGCCGGTCAAGGCCTTCACCCCTCTACAGCAAGCGCCCCCGCCGGTCAAGGCCTTCACCCCTCTACAGCAAGCGCCCCCGCCGGTCAAGGCCTTCACCCCTCTACAGCAAGCGCCCCCGCCGGTCAAGGCCTTCACCCCTCTACAGCAAGCGCCCCCAACCCTCTACAGCAAGCGCCCCCAACCCTCTACAGCAAGCGCCCCCAACCCTCTACAGCAAGCGCCCCCGCCGGTCAAGGTCTTCACCCCTCTACAGCAAGCGCCCCCGCCGGTCAAGGCCTTCACCCCTCTACAGCAAGCGCCCCCGCCGGTCAAGGCCTTCACCCCTCCCCAGCAAGCGCCCCCGCCGGTCAAGGCCTTCACCCCTCTACAGCAAGCGCCCCCGCCGGTCAAGGCCTTCACCCCTCTACAGCAAGCGCCCCCGCCGGTCAAGGTCTTCACCCCTCTACAGCAAGCGCCCCCGCCGGTCAAGGCCTTCACCCCTCTACAGCAAGCGCCCCCGCCGGTCAAGGTCTTCACCCCTCTACAGCAAGCGCCCCCGCCGGTCAAGGTCTTCACCCCTCTACAGCAAGCGCCCCCGCCGGTCAAGGTCTTCACCCCTCTACAGCAAGCGCCCCCGCCGGTCAAGGCCTTCACCCCTCTACAGCAAGCGCCCCCGCCGGTCAAGGCCTTCACCCCTCTACAGCAAGCGCCCCCGCCGGTCAAGGTCTTCACCCCTCTACAGCAAGCGCCCCCGCCGGTCAAGGTCTTCACCCCTCTACAGCAAGCGCCCCCGCCGGTCAACGTCTTCACCCCTCTACAGCAAGCGCCCCCGCCGGTCAAGGTCTTCACCCCTCTACAGCAAGCGCCCCCGCCGGTCAAGGTCTTCACCCCTCTACAGCAAGCGCCCCCGCCGGTCAAGGTCTTCACCCCTCTACAGCAAGCGCCCCCGCCGGTCAAGGCCTTCACCCCTCTACAGCAAGCGCCCCCGCCGGTCAAGGTCTTCACCCCTCTACAGCAAGCGCCCCCGCCGGTCAAGGCCTTCACCCCTCCCCAGCAAGCGCCCCCGCCGGTCAAGGCCTTCACCCCTCCCCAGCAAGCGCCCCCGCCGGTCAAGGTCTTCACCCCTCTACAGCAAGCGCCCCCGCCGGTCAAGGTCTTCACCCCCCACTGCTATGTCAATCACCTCATCTGATGGTTCTACCTCCACTTTTTATAGATCTCTTGAAAAAGAAAATAGGGGCTTGTGAAATCATTCATCCTAACAGAATCGGTTTCCCCAAGACCAAGGTAAATGACATGACAAAGACAGTGGCGAGGGGGACCACACATTGGATCAGGACTAACAAGCTGCTTTTTGTGAAATGGAAGGACTCTAGAGAAGTAACCATGCTCCCCACACAACATTATTATTATATATTTAACCTTTATTTAACTAGGCAACTCAGTTAAGAACACATGTTTATTTTACAATGACGGCCTACTCCTCCACTAACCCCAGACGATGCTGGGCCAATTGTGCGACGCCTTATGGGACTCCTGATCACGGCCAGTTGTGACACAGCCTGGGAACAAACCAGGGTCTGTAGTGACGCCTCTATCACTGCAATGCAGTTCCTTAGACCGCTGCGCCACTTCGGAGGCCAGCATAAGGCATTCAATAACAACCATGTCTCAAGGATGGTGAAAAAGGAAGAATGTCCCCATTCCTGTTTCTGTGAAGGACTACAATGACAGCAAGGGGGGTGTCGACCTATCTGATGCTCTGATAGGCTACTACCAGGTCCTCCACAAGACCAGGAAGTGGTATAAACTTTTTTTAACCACTTTGTGGACATTGCTACAGTAAATGCTTTCATTCTCCACAAGCAGATGGCCAAAGCAAAAGGTTAAACCCCTCTCTACCAGTTGACCTTCCGAGAGCAGCTGGTGTTAGAAATGGCTGAATTGGGGGCCCAAAGCAACCTCACAACCATCACAAGACCCCCCACTCAAGGTGAGCGCCACTATCCAACACACATGCCAAATGCTAGTTGGCTTTTTTGTTTTCTGGCAGAGAGGGGCTGCTTCAAAGACTATCACGACATGCACAAGCTATGGTGAAAGTGAAATCTAAAAATCTACACCTGGGATGTAAAACATTATTTATTTATATTTTTGCACCTTTTTTAGTGAAGGACGTGTGTAACTATGTTTGTGTTTGATTTGACATTTTTATATATGTTTTAATGTAAGTCAAATGTTTGGACACACCTACTCATTCCAGGGTTTTTCTTTATTTTTTAAACTATTTTATACATTGTAGAATAATAGTGAAGACATCAAATCTATGAAATAACACATATGGAATCATGTAGTAACCAAAAAACTATAGATTTTAGATTTTAGATTCTTCAAAGTAGCCACCCTTCGCCTTGATGACAGCTTTGCACACTCTTGGCATTCTCTCAACCAGCTTCATGAGGTAATCACCTGGAATGCATTTCAATGAACAGGTTGGCCTTGTTAAAGTTAATTTGTGGAATTTCTTAATGCATTTGAGCCAATCAGTTGTGTTGTGACAAGGTAAGGGTGGTATACAGAAGATAGCCCTATTTGGTAAAAGACCAAGTCCATATTATTGCAAGAACAGCTCAAATAAGCAAAGAGAAATGACAGCCCATTACTTTAAGACATGAAGGTCATTCAATCAAGGAAAATGTCAAGAACTTTGAAAGTTTCTTCTAGTGCATTCGCAAAAACCATCAAGCGCTATGATGAAACTAGCTCTCATGAGGACTGCCACAAGAAAGGAAGACCCAGAGTTGCCTCTGCTGCAGAGGATGAGATCATTAGAGTTACCAGCCTCAGAAATTGCAGCCCAAATAAATGCTTCACAGAGATCAAGTAACTGACACATCTCCACATCAACTGTTCAGGGGAGACTTCGTGAATCAGGCCTTCATGGTCGAATTGCTGCAAAGAAACCACTACTAACGAACACCAATAAGAAGAAAAGACTTGCTTTGGCCAAGAAACACGAGCAATGGACATTAGACCAGTGGAAATCTGTAATTTGGTCTGATGAGTCCAAATTTGAGATTTTTGGTTCCAACCGCCGTGTCTTTGTGAGACGTGGAGTAGGTGAACCGATTGTGTGGTTCCCACCGTGAAGCATGGAGGAGAAGGTGTGATTGTGTAGGGTTGTTTTGCTTTTGACACTGTCAGTGATGTATTTAGAATTCAAGGCACACTTTATCCGCCACAGAATCCTGTAGTAATACTCCATCCCATCTGGTTTGCGCTTAGTGGGACTATAATTTGTTTTTCAACAGGACAATGACTCAACGCACCTCCAGGCTGTTTAAGGGCCATTTGACTAAGAAGGAGAGTGATGGAGTGCTGCATCAGATGACCTGACCTGACCTCCACCATCACCCGAACTCAACCCAATTGAGATGGTTTGGGATGAGTTGGACTGCAGAATGAAGGAAAAGCAACCAACATGTGCAGCCAACAAGTGCTCAGCATATGTGGGAACTCCTTCAAGACTGTTGGAAAATAATTCCAGGTGAAGCTGGTTGAGAGAATGTCAAGAGTGTGCAAAGCTCTTGGCAAGCCAAAAGGCCAAAAGGTGGCTACTTTGAATAATCTAAAATAGAACATATATGGTTATCCCCTGTATGTCCCCGGACACCACCACAATGTTTGAGAGAGGTTGGTGTTGCTTATAGTGAACAATAACTTTCAGGGACATCCAGTGCGCAAAAAACATTGCAATTACCACATTTGGACACATTGGAGAGGTTGAAAGGACACTTGAATGTACCCTGGATACCCCATAACACCACCACAATGTTTGAGTGAGGTTGATATGGTAGAAAATGTGTTTTCATAGTGAACAAATAGCATTTAGTTATAAAATATATGTAATAGCACTGGAATTATCTAATATACAGACATATGCCACTTTGGAGAGGTTGAGGGACACTTACTAAAACATCTGCCCATTTCTGTCTATCAATCCCATGTTTTGTCTGATATTGTTAACATGATTGTTAACATGATGTGGAAGCCATCTGATGTGTTTCCAGCTCTGGGCATTAATTAATTATTCACTTATAGCTTGTCAATGAAAGAATACTTTCAAAATAAAATCAATTAAAAACGGTTGTTTTGTGTTTTCTGAACCATCTAACTCCTATCTATCTTCTGATCCTTTCCTCATAATCTCCCAGATGTCTTCTTTCCAAACATACCTAGTTTTGGCATGTCAGAGTCATGTATTTACACATGAATAGCAGTTACTTTTGGGTATGTCTATTTAAGTGGAAATCTACATTTTATCATTTAGCCTCAACACTTCATCGTGACAAAATTAAGTGCTACGGGACGATAGTCATTTAGTTAAGTTACCTTCACTTTCTTTGGTACAGGAACAATGGTGAACATCTTGAAGAAGGTGGGGACTGGCATAGGGAGGGATTGAATATGTCCTTTAACAGTCCACCCAGCTGGTCTGCACATGCTCTGAGGACGTGGCTTGGGATGGCGTCCGTGCCGTCAGCCTTGCGAGGGTTAACTTGCTTGAATGTCTTACGTCGGCCACGTAGATTGGGAGCACACAGTGAGTGAGTGGCGGGGGCCGACTTAGGTGATTTAGTGTTTTTGTCCTCAAAGCGGGCGAAGAAAGTGTTCATCTTGTCCGACATGGCTGGTTTATTGTCTGGAGTCTTTGCCACATGCGTCTTGTGTCTGAGCCGTTGAATTGCGACTCTATTTTGTCCCTGTACAATCGTTTTGTTTCTTTGAATGCCTTACGAAGGACATAACTGGTCTGTTTGTAAATGTCCATGTTCTCAGTCACCTTGCCGTGGTTAAATGCTGTGGTTCGGGATTTCAGTTTTGAACAAATGCTGCCATCTACCCATGTTTTTTTGTTTGGATCATTTCTAATCATCACCGTGGGAACAACATCCTCTATGCACTTCCTGATGAACCCAGTCATCGAGTCAGTTTAGTCATCGATACTATTCCCAGAGGCGACCTGAAACATTTCCCAGTCTGCGTGATCAAAACAGTCTTGAAGCATAGATTCCGATTGGTCAGACAAACGTTGAACAATCCTTACCACGAGTGGTTCCTCCTTTAAGTTTCTGCCTATAGGCGGGGAGGAGAAGGATGGAGGTGTGATCTGATTTGCCAAAGGGAGGGCAGGGGAGGGCCTTGTAGCCGTCCCGGAAGGAAAAGTAACACTGGTCAAGCGTGATCTCTCCGCGTGTAGTACAAGAGATGTGTTGACAGAATTTCAGGAGCGTTTTCCTCAGATTTACTTTATTAAAGTCCCCAGCTACAATAAATGGTGCGTCAGGATATGCGGTTTCCAGTTTGCACAAAGTCAATTAGAGTTCCTTGAGAGCCATTGTGGTGTCCGCTTGGGGGGAAAACACACGGCAGTGCTAATAAACTAATAAACAAAGAAAATGTTCTTGCAAAGAAATGCATTTGATGGTGAGGTATTCCAGATCGGGAGAACAAAATAACTTGAGTTCCTGTTACCACAATCACAACATGAGTTGTTAATCATGAGAAGCCTCTGTTTTTTCCAGAGAGTTCTTTCCTTCTTAATGACAGGGACAATATATCTGGAGAGAGCTGTAATTCCATAAAACAGCACAGTCCCTGATGTCTCTCTGGAAGGAGATCCTCAACCTGAGCTCGTCTACATTATTGTCCAGGGACTGAACATTAGTGAGTAATATACTCAGAGGTGGTAGATGACTTGCTTGCTGCCTGACCAAAAGCCCACCTCTGCTCCCTCTTCTCCGGCATTAACGTTTTGATGTAGTACCCGAGATGAATAGGGCTGTCTCGGGGAGTCCAAACTAAGGATCCAGGTCAGGGAAGTCAAATTTCTGGTCGAATTTCTGTTGAGTGACCGCCGATCTAATGTCCAAAAGTTGTTATTCTTGACTGTAGGTAATACTAGAAACATTCTGAGCAAATAATGTAAGAAATAATAAAACAAACAAAAAATACTGCAATGTTGGCTAGGAGCTAGAAACTGGGCGACCGTGTCTGTCGGCCCCATCTTGTTAGTATTTCAGACCTGTGTTATAGAGCATGTGTGTGTGAGGCATCTGGATCTGATCAGCAATGAACTGCAGAGGGGCTGGTTATGTGGTCATACAGTCTGTAATAGTACAGAACTGAATCCAGCTAGCACATTTGGTTCCTTGGAAGTAGTGGGAACGTTCGTTTTTGGTTTCCCATTGGTTCTGGGAAACGAAGCCACAAGTTTCCCGACCAGTAAAACAGAACGTTTTTTTTAAAGGTTCTGAGAACAGAACCGAAAATGTCACCTGTTCTGGGAACGCAATTTTTTAGGTTGCAGGGAGGTTCTGAGAACATTTTATTTTAAGGTAATTAAATAAAGTTCTGAGAACGTTCTCTAAATGTAGGAAATGTTTTGAACTAAATGTAAAAGTTATTTGGAGGTTTTTGAATAACATTCTTAACTTTCACTGAATGTTTAAGAAATACTTATTAACTGCTAGCTTAGTGTAACTGGTTTGTACTCCAAGCACAGATAAGACATGTGGAAATTCATGTGCTTAGGAATGAATCATGCAAACACATTTATTTTTTACTCTGGCACGGCGTCAGTGAGATTCGAACTTACAATTTTCATCCATGGAATCAGTCCACCGCGCCACCAGGATGGAGCTAACATGCCATTTCATACAATGCCGTTCATTTTAGTCTACTCAAACAGACCCCTTTAAAATTTAAATAAACACTAATTAAGATGATTAGACCGACACACCTGAAAACACTTAACAAGATAGAAGATAGAGTTTTGTTAATGCTAAGAACGGAATGTATGTTTTTAAATAGTGTTCTTTGAATGTTACTGTTTTCTTATGGTTTTTATGGAATGTTTTCTTAACGTTCTGAGAACATGACTTTAAATAGAACCACGAGGAAACCTATAGAAAACGTCAAGCTGAAGTACTGACATTTCTACAGAAGAACGTTGTTTCTTACCATTCTCTGTACGTTCTGAGAACATGACTTTAAATAGAACCACGAGGAAACCTATTGAAAACATCAAGCTGAAGTACTGAAATTCCCAACTTAAAAACATGCGGTTCTTAGAATGTTATGTGCTAGCTTGGTATCCTGTACCATTTCTAGAAGGTTGTGGGAAGGTTGTATGCAAAATAACCAAAGGACAACCACGTTCTCACCAAGCTCTAAGAAACATCTGGTTTTCAGAACCTGGGAAACTGGGAAGGCTCTAGTCGATCGAAGGTCGATCCTATGGCTTATTGAAGTCCACAACGGACTAACTCTGGGACATCTCTTATGAAACGTATCCGTCCATGTTTCATTTGAGACAGCCATCCTATAACTCACAGTTCTAAGGTACAGACATTACGTGCGTGTGTGCAGTGTCGGTTATACTGCATTATGGGTCGGGTCTGAGTGTGTGCGTGCGTGTGTGTGAGTTTTGTTTGTTTCTGAAGGATTGCAGAATAGGACGGGTCTGGGTCTCTCCATCCTCTCGGTCCTGGCCCGCCATTCCAATCCCCTGCCTGATAGCAGGAGGCGTCTGGACAGGGTTTTTATGGGCTACACGTTGTGGTCCGATCTTGAATAGAACATGAACTGTGTGACCTTCACAAGAAGCACATCCAGTGAAAAACAGCTGAGCCATCTCTGCCAGAACAATCCAGCAGACTTGGGTTCAAATACATGCCTATTTAAGTATTTGTATTTGAAATACTTATTTTCTGTGTATTTGAGTATTTTTCAAGTAATGTTGCCAAATCAACTACTTCTATTTTAAGTATTTGAATGTAAAAAACATCATCTTTCCTATGAACATTTTTTCAAATACATTTCAAAAAACCCTAGGACCAAACAGACCTGGGTTCAAATGCATGGGAGTATTTCAATAATTAAATTTGAAAATACACTTGTCTTTGTATTTCAGTATTTTCAAATACATGCCAAAACTTTCTAAGTGTATTTCCAAATACATTTCCAAATATTCAACTACTTGTATTTTTTTTTTAAAGAAGAAGAAAATATACTTATTTGGAAATGTTTGTGAAAGTAATTGAAACACCTTAGATAGTATTTAAACCCAGGTAGTGGAAAATGGTGACATCACACTATTAGTCCCATAGAATAATCACATTTAATTGGCCCCTAGTGTAATTTGAGTAATCTCTGACTGCTTAAGTTGCTTACCAAATGATAAACCATACAGCTCTGTTATGAGACTCCCTTTTTTGTTCAACTTGCTGATGCTTACACAGTTCATACAGTTTTCCAGTTCAGGTCCATCACTACTGTATATATACTTGAGGCTTTTTGGCAGCCCCGCCAGGAAGCAGTGCATAATGTGATGGACGAGTGCCAGCATCCTGAGAGCAATGCAGCAGACACGGGGAAAAGTTAAGCAGTCACCGACCGGGCCGGCTGACCCACTCGTGTGGGTTGGTGGATTTTTTTTTTGTTGTGTCTGTCGGTCAGAGCAGAGAGAAGTCAGGTTGAGTGCAGACTGCAGACGGACACACAGCAGCAGCTCTCTGGCTAAGAAGCAGCCCAGCTCTCCAGCCAGAACTACACTCTGCGGTTTTCTACTCACATGAAGTGGAGCGGTTCCACATTCTGGTGGGTGAATATAATGAGAGGCTGACTGGGACAGGGTGCGGGGCAGAGAGGATGAAGAACTGAAGGAGAGTGAAGAGAGAGGGAACTGTAATGGTCACGAGAGGAGAAGACAGAGAGGATGAAGAACTGAGGGAGAGTGAAGAGAGAGGGAACTGTAATGGTCATGAGAGGAGAAGACAGAGAGGATGAAGAACTGAGGGAGAGTGAAGAGAGAGGGAACTGTAATGGTCATGAGAGGAGAAGACAGAGAGGATGAAGAACTGAGGGAGAGTGAAGAGAGAGGGAACTTTAATGGTCACGAAAGGAGAAGACAGAGAGGATGAAGAACTGAGGGAGAGTGAAGAGAGAGGGAACTGTAATGGTCATGAGAGGAGAAGACAGAGAGGACACTACGAGGTTAGAGACAGGCTACGTTCTCACCATGACGATGGAGGGAAGGAAACAGAAAGTAAAAGAGAAGCAGACATACAGGAAGTGAAGGTGTAAGGTTGTGGAGGGAGGAAGAGGTGATCAGTAGAAAAATATACATAGAAAGAGAACTAGAGCAAGGGACGAGAGCTTGCCGTGCTGACCAGAGACAGCGGGGTTTTACGAGAGCTTGATCCTCTCCACGCATCTGTCCTACCTACTACCCCACCAGCTAAGATCCCTGCTCCGCACTCCCATCAAGAGAGTCTGGAATACACACACTGTAGTTTCCACTAACTTTTCCCTCTCCTGTTACAACAATAATTAAAGGGGATGTTGTTATGGGAAGTGGAGTAGTGAGTGGTCCTTATGGCTTCCTCTCTGATCTCAGCAGGACTTTAATTGAGAAGAAGCATCAGGTCAAACCATTCAATGTATAGAAGAGAGAAAGACATTCTAACTAACTCTGTCACCAGACTGGAGTCGATAGCTGCAGTTCTGGAAACATGTAGCAGTTAATATATACCACCATGTAATACAGCCACTAGGCCAGGGTGAACCTTTAGTCGTTGTTCTCTTTGTTTTATACTGTGAAATCAATGTTTAACTCTTTCCATTATTGTTTATTTTTCGTGTTGAATATTGATTTTAGACCACAGCTGGACAGCAGTTTTATATCTACTGTTAAGCCTCTTCTCTTGCAAACTGTGCAGATGTCAAATCACTCCATAGGCCATGATGGGATCTGTTGTGAAAGCCGAGCTAGGCAGAGTCAACCAGGTTTCAGCCTCATGGCAGAGCCAACCAGGTTTCAGCCTCATGGCAGAGCCAACCAGGTTTCAGCCTCATGGCAGAGCCAACCAGGTTTCAGCCTCATGGCAGAGCCAACCAGGTTTCAGCCTCATGGCAGAGCCAACCAGGTTTTTGGATAACATTTCCTGGTACTGGATAAAGTTCATAGTGTCGTCCCAGCTAGCACATAACGTTCTGAGAACCAGATGTTTCTTAGAGCTTGGTGAGAGCGTGGCTGTCCTATGGTTATTTTGTATATAACCTTTCCACAACGTTCTGGGAATGGTGCAGGATTGTTGCTTGGCTTTGGAACATTCTCAGCACATTTAAGGAACTTCACTAAATAAACCTTATTTTATTGTTATTTCCTTACTTTAACAGAACGTTTCCTAAAAGTTCAAACATTGTTACATTCAATTTCAATTTTGGTAATATTCTAGGAACGTTCTCCAACTAGTTTGACATTGGGAATTTTGTCAAATGCAATAGTTCAGAGAATGTTAAATATAAGAAATATGTTTGCGTGACTAATGCTAATTAATTCCCATGTGTCTGATCTGTGCATAGAGTTCAAAACCGTTCATCCAAACTAAGCTAGCAGTGTTATTAAAAGTCTTATTGAAATATGTTCTCAGAACGTTATTTAATTACCTTCAAATAACCTAGAATTTCCGTTCTCAAAGCGTTATTAAAACATCCCAGGAAAACCATCAGGAACAATAGTAAAACATTCTCAGAACCTCCCTGCAACCTTAAAATTACCATTCCCAGAATAGGCAAAATTTTCACTTTCGTTGTCAGAAATTTTAAATTACTTCCATTTTACCGGTCAGGAAACTATGGTTTTGTTCCCAGAACCAATGAGAAACAGAAAACGTATATTTCCACAACTTCGAAGGAACCAAATGTTCTAGCTAGGAGAGCAATATCTTTCTTACTGTAAAGAACCAATTACGCTAGGGAGGAGTTCTCAAGCCCACTCAACTCTTACACTCGATCACACATACCTGCCCCCATTCGGAAAACATTAGGAAACAGCAGCAATGTGTTCATTCTTTCCAGACGAAGCAGGCACGGGTGATGCACTCCTCTGGTATGGGTCTTTGTGTTCGTGGGCGGTGGTGCCGGGGCCTGACAGGGCCGTTCAAAGGGAGGAGTGAGACGAGCGGTTCTGCTACTAGTTAACATACATCTGCTGCTCCAGTAGACGGACATGAACTGCCTGGACCTCAGAGGCCACGCAGCGGGCAGACTAACGTTGAGAAATGAAATACAGAAGAGCAGCATCTTACAGAAATACACAGGCATAAACACACACACACACACACACACACACACACACACACACACACACACACACACACACACACACACACACACACACACACACACACACACACACACACACACACACACACACACACACACACACACACACACACACACACACACACACACACACACACACACACACACACACACACACACACACACACACACACACACACACAGGCATAGTAAACACAGAATACACATGGGAAGCTAAATGAGGGCTGGTTGCGTGTCTGGTTTCCCTAGCTTTATAAACTGTGAGAGGGGAGCCAAGGCGTGTTGTTTCCATGTGTCCCTGTTCCATGCCTCCATGCCATAAATGAAGGTGTGTGTGTCTGTATATGCGTGTGTGTGTGAGGCCCCGCTACAGTGTCTGAGGTCACTTGGCCCTGCTTACTGTTCTCCTCCTGTTCACATGCGCTGAGTTCACTCACCGTACTGAACTCTTTAATTGAGTTTACTCCCTAACTCCACACAAGAGCTTCTTCCATTCCTTATCTAATCAAATCAAATCAAATTGACTGTTAACATGTATTTTGGTCAGTTACATCACACTAACGGTCAGTTACATCACACGAAATTAAACTCTCTAATTGTTTTATATTTCTACAATTTTGTCAGGAAATGCAGCTCTGTCTCGGGTTCTGCTGTGGGCAAGTGATTGCCTCTACCCTTCTCAATGGCAAGGCTGTGCTCACTGAGCCTGTACTTTGTCAAGGTTTTTCTAAGGTTTTGATCAGTAACCATGGTCAAATATTTAGCCACTGTGTACTGTCAATTTAGGGCCAGATAGCACTGCATTTTGTTTCGTGCTTGTGCTTGTGTTTCCCAATAAGTCATTTAGTTTTGTTTTGAAATTTGGTTTATTCTGATTGATTGGCTGATTGATTCAGTGTGTTAGTAGAAAATAATTGTGAACTCAGGACCAGCTGGATGAGGGGACACTTTTCTTTGCTCAGCTCTTGGCATTGCAGGGCTGGGTAATGATATTAGAGGGGGTCACAATATTTTAGACATTTCCAAAACTTAATTGCTCTTTTTTTTTAATTATTATTATTAGTGAATATTGGCCTAAATCTGCCCTGCATGCATTGTTTGTATTTTCCTCTGGACATTTAGGAGAATTTTACAGAACTCTGCATGCAGGGTTTCAATGGGGTATTTATCCCATTGGGTGAATTCTTGTTTTACATGTGGACACCACACCTCGCTGCCATAAAGGGAAATTGGTTCAATGACACATTCAATTTGTTTATGCCAAATTTCAATTTGAATTTATTTTTTAATGGTGTAGAATGCCCTGCGTGCTTTCTCTGCCAATTCATTCACTGCCTCATTTAGGTGTCCAGTTGAGATTATTTAAAAAACCTAAGTGTGTGCATTATTCTATATATTTTGTACCAATTGAGAGCCTTGATCTAATTCCCTGAGATCTGGATCTTCTCTGGAAAATCATTATTTTTCTCTTTTTGGGGTTTACTGGCAGGACCCAGGTCTGGCAGTACTACTATACCAGGTCCAGGCTCTGCTGTAGGCCATGTGCTGTGGGTGACAGCAGGCATAGGACATCTGTGAAGAGTAGGCATTTAACCTCTAATTTGTGGAGACTAACACCAGGGGTTGAGGATTTTTCTAGAATAGTGGCCAATTTGTTGATGTAAATATTGAAGAGCTGTCACGCCCCGACCTTAGAGTTCCTAATTATTTTCTATGTTTGGTTAGGTCAGGGTGTGACTCGGGTGGGAAAGTCTATGTTTTCTGTTTTCTTTGTTTTTGGCCGTGTGTGTTTCCCAATCAGAGGCAGCTGTCTATCGTTGTCTCTGATTGGGGATCATACATAAGTTGTCATTTTCCTTTTGGGTTTTGTGGGATCTTGTTTTCTGTTTCGTGTTTTCTGCCTGACAGAACTGTGCGCTTTCGTTTTCACGTTTGTTATTTTGTTTGAGTGTTTTTGAAATAAAATAATCATGAACACTTTCTACGCTGCGCTTTGGTCAAAGGAGAGCCGTAACAAGAGCGCAGGGCTCAGATTGCAGCCCTGGCGTAAGCCCTGTCCCTGGTTAAATAATGATGTTTTTTTTTTTTTTTTTACAATTTTGATGCTGCACGTATTGCCAGTATACATTGATTTAATTATGTCATATGTTTTACCCCCTACACCACTTTCAATAACTTTGTAGAACATTCCTGTATGCCAAATAGAATCAAATGCTTTTCAGGAAGTTGATAAGACAAGTTCTGTGGTCAAGCATCTTCGACTGGTGTTTAGGCTGCTTGTATCCACAGCACTAACTTGTGACTTGGTGATCTCCCGCTCGTTTAGTACAGGGCAGCCAGGATCCTTACTGTAAGGAAGTCCTCCGTCTTCTCTCTGTTTATCAACCTGGTGCATGTGTGATCAAGTCTGTGTTGCTTGTGTGTGTGTGTGTTTGCCATTTCACTGGCGGAGCTTGTTTTCGGGAGGTGGGGTGTGGGCTGTGTTTGCGAACTCGTTTTATCTCACAATAAGCTTGTAGCATGGCTGGTACTAGACAGAAACCCTCTGCAAAGCTCAATCTGGAAGAGGAATACATTTCAAGCACTACACTCCATGAACTACTGGATCAACAACAATAGTTCTATAAAGATCTCATAGATCTGCAGGACAATAACTTGAAGTCCTTCCTGCAACTCTGTATGGATTCTACCAACAAAACGGTTGATGATCTGTTTAAGGATGTAATGGAATTTAAACACAGTTTGGAATTTACGAAGTCAGAGGTAGAAGAGTTAAATGGTGTGAATATCACCAGCCAGACTGCATTCAAAACCATGTCTGAGGATTTCCCCATTTTCAAGACAACACTTGACAAGCAGTCTTCCAAAGGAGACTACCTCGAGGCGCAATAACATTTTAATCAATGAAAAAGAGGACGTAAAGACTGAAACTTGACATGACACGAAAGTCAAGCCAAGAAACTCCTGGCAGATCAACTCAAACTGGACCCTAACCTCATCGAGATGGAGAGGGTGTATAGGAATGGCAATTTTTTCTTCAATGGACGACCCAGATCTATAGTGGTGAAACTGCCCCGATGGACGACCCAGATCTATAGTGGTGAAACTGCCCCGATGGACGACCCAGATCTACAGTGGTGAAACTGCCCCGATGGACGACCCAGATCTATAGTGGTGAAACTGCCCAGATGGACGACCCAGATCTATAGTGGTGAAACTGCCCCGATGGACGACCCAGATCTATAGTGGTGAAACTGCCCCGATGGACGACCCAGATCTATAGTGGTGAAACTTCCCCGATGGACGACCCAGATCTATAGTGGTGAAACTTCCACAACGGACGACACAGATCTATAGTGGTGAAACTGCCCCGATGGACGACCCAGATCTATAGTGGTGAAACTTCCCCGATGGACGATCCAGATCTATAGTGGTGAAACTGCCCCGATGGACGACCCAGATCTATAGTGGTGAAACTGCCACGACGGACGACACAGATCTATAGTGGTGAAACTGCCCCGATGGACGACCCAGATCTATAGTGGTGAAACTGCCCAGATGGACGACCCAGATCTATAGCGGTGATACTGCCATGATGGACGACACAGATCTATAGCGGTGAAACTGCTCAGCTTCAAAGACAAGGAGGATATTCTTAGTAGATCCTGACGGGAACCTAAATCTTCATCGATGTAGACATCTCCAAAAAGGTACGCCTCAAAAGAAAGGAACTGCCGCCACGACTATTTGAAGAACGAAAAAAAAGGTAACATCGCATACCTGAAGTATGATCAGCTGGTCGTTCACCCACGCAATCTCGTGACAATCTCTATGACAAGTGACTTAGCTATAGTCCACTAATTTGACACACATGAACACACACCAACACATACACACACATGTTTACTCTACGTTGTTTATGTGTTTCACCTAACCTCAGGACCAAAAACACACATTGCTCTAAATGTCATAACCCTATGAAGTATTCAGTGGTGTTATGTGGACAGTGTCATTGTGCATTCCATAGGAAGTGCACCCCTATTGATAAAACTGACACAAATGTATGGTTGTATTGGACATGTGACACTTATGTTTCCACTCCACTCTCTGAATGATTCCGACAGTGTATCTCTCTTAGTTATGCAGGATATCAACCCTGATAACATGGTCTTTAACCCATTAGATATTAATGAAGCCAACGATATCAACCCTGATAACATGCTCTTTAACCCATTAGATATTAATGAAGCCAACGATATCAACCCTGATAACATGGTCTTTAACCCATTAGATATTAATGAACTTCTTGAGAATACAGGGGGTGCTATTTTCCCATTAGCATAATTTGCTCTACAGATTAAACTGCCTCTTATTCAATTATTGCTCTTACTATATGCATATAAATAATACCATTGGAAAGAAAACAATCTCTAGTTTCTAAAACCGTTTCAATTTTGTCTCTGAGTGATACAGAAGTCATTTGACAGCACTTTCCATGACCAAGAAGAAAAAAGCAAGATGTGTATGCCAGCTTCAACGCTCTGCCTATATATGGTCGTGCCCCCTATGACCCGAAACACACCTCATTGGCCTTCCTCTGGGTGTCAAGAGGACGTCAGAGGAAAAATATCTTGTTTATCTGGGACTGACGTGAAATGAGAGCTAATTCTTTGGCGTGACCGACAACTTCCGGTTGTCTAAATCGTGCGACTTTTAGCTGCGATTGTCTTCTGTTGTGCGGCCATTATGGATGAAAACTATCTCTCGAAGTTTGTTTGATACATGTGACCAGATCATCGTAATGTATGTTTTTTCAATATAGTTTAATCAGATTATTTGAATTTTTTCGGGAGTTTTGTGGTGTTCCGTTGTCTGAATTTATTTACGTTTGAGATCCGTGCCACTCGACCGGTACCTGTGCTAAATGGAGTGGGCAAGGAACAATTCTGAACGGAACCAACGACTCATCTTGACAAAGGACACTTTGATCAACATTCTGATGAAAGATCAGCCATAGTAAGACCCAATTTACGATGTTATATCATATCTGTTGTGCATGTGAACTGGCCGTGGGCGCCTAGCCGAATCTGCCTGGTATAGCTATGCTAATTTAGCGCTACATTTTGTTTTCGTTATAAAACATTTCATAAATCTGAAATATTGTTTGGATTCACCAGATGTTGGGCTTTCAATATCTGTACGCTGTGTATTTTTCTGAAATGTTTTAAGATGAGTAATTCGTTATATGACGTTGGTCTCTGTAATTGTTCTGGCTGGGTCAGCACTATTTCAGATTGCAGCTGCAATGTAGAACTGTGATTTATACCTGAAAAATGCACATTTTTCAAAAAAATAACTATGCTATACCATAAATATGTTATCAGACTGTCATCTTATGAAGTTGTTTCTTGGTTAGTGGCTATATATATTTTTATTTAGTCGAATTAGTGATAGCTACTGACGCAGGAAAAAGCTGTTGGGAGTAAAAATATCGTGTCCTTTGCTAACGTGGTTAGCTAATAGATTTACATATTGTGTCTTCCCTGTAAAACATTTTAAAAATCTGAAATGGTGGCTTTATTCACAAGACCTGTATCTTTCATCTGGTGTCTTAGACTTGTGATTTAATGATATTTAGATGCTACAAGTTACTTGTGACGCTATGCTAGCTATGCTACTCAGTGGGGTGGGGGGTGGGGGGTGCTACCGGATCAGGGTTGGTGACTCGTGAGAAGTTAATGAAGCCAACGATATCAACCCTGATAACATGCTCTTTAACCCATTAGATATTAATGAAGCCAACGATATCAACCCTGATAACATGGTCTTTAACCCATTAGATATTAATGAAGCCAACGATATCAACCCTGATAACATGCTCTTTAACCCATTAGATATTAATGAAGCCAGCAATATCAACCCTGATAACATGGTCTTTAACCCATTAGATATTAATGAAGCCAACGATATCAACTCTGATAACATGGTCTTTAACCCATTAGATATTAATGAAGCCAACGATATCAACTCTGATAACATGGTCTTTAACCCATTAGATATTAATGAAGCCAACGATATCAACACTGATAACATGGTCTTTAACCCGTTAATGTTAATAAAGCTAACAATACATTTAATAATTGTGTTAATCCACATTCAAATTTCCTGAAATTTACCAGAGATACATCTATCACTTGTGATTACTATAATGTTAAGCAGTTTAACAACCTTAAATAAAGGTTAATTAAAAATATAATAACAAATGAACAACTCGTATGGCAGTTGATCTAATTCCAAGACCTTTCTACCTTTCATTTGAGCGTTCGCAGTCTTCCTAAACATCATGACCATCTTGTTCATTATCAGTCTTCCTAAACATCATGACCATCTTGTTCATTCCTAAACATCAAACCATCTTGTTCATTATCAGTCTTCCTAAACATCATGACCATCTTGTTCATTATCAGTCTTCCTAAACATCATGACCATCTTGTTCATTCCTAAACATCATGACCATCTTGTTCATTATCAGTCTTCCTAAACATCATGACCATCTTGTTCATTATCAGTCTTCCTAAACATCATGACCATCTTGTTCATTCCTAAACATCATGACCAGCTTGTTCATTATCAGTCTTCCTAAACATCATGACCAGCTTGTTCATTATCAGTCTTCCTAAACATCATGACCATCTTGTTCATTATCAGTCTTCCTAAACATCATGACCATCTTGTTCATTATCAGTCTTCCTAAACATCATGACCATCTTGTTCATTATCAGTCTTCCTAAACATCATGACCATCTTGTTCATTATCAGTCTTCCTAAACATCATGACCATCTTGTTCATTATCAGTCTTCCTAAACATCATGACCAGCTTGTTCATTATCAGTCTTCCTAAACATCATGACCATCTTGTTCATTATCAGTCTTCCTAAACATCATGACCATCTTGTTCATTATCAGTCTTCCTAAACATCATGACCATCTTGTTCATTCCTAAACATCATGACCATCTTGTTCATTATCAGTCTTCCTAAACATCATGACCATCTTGTTCATTATCAGTCTTCCTAAACATCATGACCATCTTGTTCATTATCAGTCTTCCTAAACATCATGACCATCTTGTTCATTCCTAAACATCATGACCATCTTGTTCATTATCTGTCTTCCTAAACATCATGACCATCTTGTTCATTATCAGTCTTCCTAAACATCATGACCATCTTGTTCATTATCAGTCTTCCTAAACATCATGACCATCTTGTTCATTATCAGTCTTCCTAAACATCATGACCATCTTGTTCATTATCAGTCTTCCTAAACATCATGACCAGCTTGTTCATTATCAGTCTTCCTAAACATCATGACCATCTTGTTCATTATCAGTCTTCCTAAACATCATGACCAGCTTGTTCATTATCAGTCTTCCTAAACATCATGACCATCTTGTTCATTATCAGTCTTCCTAAACATCATGACCAGCTTGTTCATTATCAGTCTTCCTAAACATCATGACCATCTTGTTCATTATCAGTCTTCCTAAACATCATGACCATCTTGTTCATTATCAGTCTTCCTAAACATCATGACCATCTTGTTCATTCCTAAACATCATGACCATCTTGTTCATTATCAGTCTTCCTAAACATCATGACCATCTTGTTCATTATCAGTCTTCCTAAACATCATGACCATCTTGTTCATTATCAGTCTCCCTAAACATCATGACCATCTTGTTCATTCCTAAACATCATGACCATCTTGTTCATTATCTGTCTTCCTAAACATCATGACCATCTTGTTCATTATCAGTCTTCCTAAACATCATGACCATCTTGTTCATTATCAGTCTTCCTAAACATCATGACCATCTTGTTCATTATCAGTCTTCCTAAACATCATGACCATCTTGTTCATTATCAGTCTTCCTAAACATCATGACCAGCTTGTTCATTATCAGTCTTCCTAAACATCATGACCATCTTGTTCATTATCAGTCTTCCTAAACATCATGACCAGCTTGTTCATTATCAGTCTTCCTAAACATCATGACCATCTTGTTCATTATCAGTCTTCCTAAACATCATGACCAGCTTGTTCATTCCTAAACATCATGACCATCTTGTTCATTATCTGTCTTCCTAAACATCATGACCATCTTGTTCATTATCAGTCTTCCTAAACATCATGACCATCTTGTTCATTATCAGTCTTCCTAAACATCATGACCATCTTGTTCATTATCAGTCTTCCTAAACATCATGACCATCTTGTTCATTATCAGTCTTCCTAAACATCATGACCATCTTGTTCATTATCAGTCTTCCTAAACATCATGACCATCTTGTTCATTATCAGTCTTCCTAAACATCATGACCATCTTGTTCATTATCAGTCTTCCTAAACATCATGACCATCTTGTTCATTATCAGTCTTCCTAAACATCATGACCAGCTTGTTCATTATCAGTCTTCCTAAACATCATGACCATCTTGTTCATTATCAGTCTTCCTAAACATCATGACCATCTTGTTCATTATTAGTCTTCCTAAACATCATGACCATCTTGTTCATTATCAGTCTTCCTAAACATCATGACCATCTTGTTCATTATCAGTCTTCCTAAACATCATGACCATCTTGTTCATTATCAGTCTTCCTAAACATCATGACCAGCTTGTTCATTATCAGTCTTCCTAAACATCATGACCATCTTGTTCATTATCAGTCTTCCTAAACATCATGACCATCTTGTTCATTATCAGTCTTCCTAAACATCATGACCAGCTTGTTCATTATCAGTCTTCCTAAACATCATGACCAGCTTGTTCATTATCAGTCTTCCTAAACATCATGACCATCTTGTTCATTATCAGTCTTCCTAAACATCATGACCATCTTGTTCATTATCAGTCTTCCTAAACATCATGACCATCTTGTTCATTATCAGTCTTCCTAAACATCATGACCATCTTGTTCATTATCAGTCTTCCTAAACATCATGACCATCTTGTTCATTCCTAAACATCATGACCATCTTGTTCATTATCAGTCTTCCTAAACATCATGACCATCTTGTTCATTCCTAAACATCATGACCATCTTGTTCATTATCAGTCTTCCTAAACATCATGACCATCTTGTTCATTCCTAAACATCATGACCATCTTGTTCATTATCAGTCTTCCTAAACATCATGACCATCTTGTTCATTATCAGTCTTCCTAAACATCATGACCATCTTGTTCATTATCAGTCTTCCTAAACATCATGACCATCTTGTTCATTATCAGTCTTCCTAAACATCATGACCATCTTGTTCATTATCAGTCTTCCTAAACATCATGACCATCTTGTTCATTATCAGTCTTCCTAAACATCATGACCAGCTTGTTCATTATCAGTCTTCCTAAACATCATGACCATCTTGTTCATTATCAGTCTTCCTAAACATCATGACCATCTTGTTCATTATCAGTCTTCCTAAACATCATGACCAGCTTGTTCATTATCAGTCTTCCTAAACATCATGACCATCTTGTTCATTATCAGTCTTCCTAAACATCATGACCATCTTGTTCATTATCAGTCTTCCTAAACATCATGACCAGCTTGTTCATTATCAGTCTTCCTAAACATCATAACCATCTTGTTCATTATCAGTCTTCCTAAACATCATGACCATCTTGTTCATTATCTGTCTTCCTAAACATCATGACCAGCTTGTTCATTATCAGTCTTCCTAAACATCATGACCAGCTTGTTCATTATCAGTCTTCCTAAACATCATGACCAGCTTGTTCATTATCAGTCTTCCTAAACATCATGACCAGCTTGTTCATTATCAGTCTTCCTAAACATCATGACCAGCTTGTTCATTATCAGTCTTCCTAAACATCATGACCAGCTTGTTCATTATCAGTCTTCCTAAACATCATGACCAGCTTGTTCATTATCAGTCTTCCTAAACATCATGACCAGCTTGTTCATTATCAGTCTTCCTAAACATCATGACCAGCTTGTTCATTATCAGTCTTCCTAAACATCATGACCAGCTTGTTCATTATCAGTCTTCCTAAACATCATGACCAGCTTGTTCATTATCAGTCTTCCTAAACATCATGACCAGCTTGTTCATTATCAGTCTTCCTAAACATCATGACCAGCTTGTTCATTATCAGTCTTCCTAAACATCATGACCAGCTTGTTCATTATCAGTCTTCCTAAACATCATGACCAGCTTGTTCATTATCAGTCTTCCTAAACATCATGACCAGCTTGTTCATTATCAGTCTTCCTAAACATCATGACCAGCTTGTTCATTATCAGTCTTCCTAAACATCATGACCAGCTTGTTCATTATCAGTCTTCCTAAACATCATGACCAGCTTGTTCATTATCAGTCTTCCTAAACATCATGACCAGCTTGTTCATTATCAGTCTTCCTAAACATCATGACCAGCTTGTTCATTATCAGTCTTCCTAAACATCATGACCAGCTTGTTCATTATCTGTCTTCCTAAACATCATGACCAGCTTGTTCATTATCAGTCTTCCTAAACATCATGACCATCTTGTTCATTATCAGTCTTCCTAAACATCATGACCAGCTTGTTCATTATCAGTCTTCCTAAACATCATGACCAGCTTGTTCATTATCAGTCTTCCTAAACATCATGACCATCTTGTTCATTATCTGTCTTCTGTCAGTCATGAATGTTCCATTGCTGCCCTTTCAGAAACATGGTTGACTGAAGAGACAACCACGCTTTATGGCATGTCTCTTTATAATGCTGTTCACCTCTGGAGAACATCGAGAGTGGCAGGAGGAGGGTCCATTTTTGTTTCTTAATTGTTTTCAATTCTTTGTAAGAGAGGACCTCGTACTTACATCTGTTAACATTGACGTTGTATCTCCTTTCATAAAAATGTTCTCCTGTTCATTTTTTTGGGTGGCACAAAAGTGGTAATTGGATGGATCTATCTGCCACCCGATTCTGACATTGGTAGTTTCATCGATATCCTTGCATCAACCTTGGATTTTATTAATAATGAAGATAACATTTGTTTTCTATTGGGTGATTACAACATAAACTTGCTTTAAAGGTGAGAACCATTCACTGACATTTGACTTCTCGAACACTTTATACTCCAGCTATTTGTATCCCTTCATCTAAAAACCCACAAGAGAGACCACCCTTATTGATAATATTTTTACTAATTCCTAGAACAATATGGCTAATACAGGTATACTTTATACTGACATTTCTGACCACTTTCCAATTTTCCACTTCTCTTTGGCAGCTGGAAATGACCAGATGGGAATGATTAGCAGCATTAAATGTAGAATATTTAACAAATGTAATTCTGAGCCCTTTAAGATGTTCATTGATGATATTTCATGGGAAAAATCAGGCCGATGTGGAGTCTGCTTACCAGACTTTCCTCACATCTTTGAACTCTGTATTTCACCACTGCTTTCCATTAGTTAAATCACGTAAGAGAGCAGCAGAAGGGTTCTTGAAACGTTGGTGTACAACGGGTCTCAAAAAATCCTCCGTTTATTTATTTCACCTGTATTTAACTCGGAAAGTCAGTTAAGAACACATTCTTATTTACAATGACGGCGTACCCCGGCCAAACCTGGACGACACTGGGACAATTGTGCACCGCCCTATGGGACTCCCAATCATGGCCGGATGTGATACCGCCTGGATTCAAACCAGGGACGGTAGTGACGCCTCTTGCACTGAGATGCAGTGCCTTAGACCGCTGAGCCACTCGGGAGCCTCAGTTTAAAAAAAAAAGTTGTATACAAAGTTTCTCACAAATCCCTCTCCCCTGAATTCTGATATCCCCCAAAAATATATATTCCAAAAATTCTTCAATAATATAAAATGAACTTGGAAAATCATCAATCGACTGTTGAATAAAAAAGGCATCTACAACTATTGCATCTCAATGTATTGTTGGAACTAAGACCTTTGTTGATCCTGATGTTATTTCAACTTTATTTCAACTTTTTTGGTGAATGTGGCTTCCTCTCTGTGAAAGAAAATGGAGAAAACTGATAGAGATGCCTTGGATTACATTAAGGGACATTTCCCTTCTCTGCTTCAGTGTGATCCTCCTGATGTAATGGAGGTGATGGAGGTAATTGGTAACTTAAAGATATCAGCAGCAGCTCATAATGAGATTGGTGCCACTTTGTGTCAGGTTTTGGCCAAGACTGTTCGGGTTTTGGTCACTAGATGTCCCCATTGCACCTTTGTACCTTTTGTTTTTTTCTTGCTCTAATTATTGTTTGCACCTGTGGGTCGTTCCCTTGTTAGTATTTAAACCCTGTGTGTTCCTCAGTTCCTTGCTCAGTGTTTGTAAGTTAGCACCCAGCCCCAGCCTTGTTTTATACAGAATTTCTCTTGTTGGATTTTCCAGAGGTTCTCTGGTTTAGTTCTTGTGTATTATTTGAGTAGTCTTTTGAGGTTTGTTTTTTCCTGCTGTTTTTTACCACTTTGTGGAGTTTCTTTTGTATTTTGGAGGATTTCCATTTTGTGCCTCTTGGCTTTATTTTTGGACATTGTGGATTTAGTTTCTTTGCCTGAAGATTTTGTTCTTTAATTAAACCACCATCTCTAGTACTGCTGTGTCTGCCTCATCTTCTGGGTTCTGACGATTATTAGTGACTGTTTCTCGCACCGGGTCCTGACAGAAACACTGAGCCATTATAATGAACCCAGAGGCTGCCAGTACCCAGGATTTTTTTTCCATGCTGTCCCACCACGAGGGGACTGTCCAACGCCACGAAGCTGCTCTGGTTCAGCAAGAGGCCTTAATGGCTAGACATTCTCAACTTCTGTCAGAGATGCTGACTTCCATAAAGCAGATTTCGGATCGACTTTCCCCGGCAACCGCTTCTGCTCCAGTTCATCCGATTCAAGTGCCCCTGGCAGTTAACCCCCTGGCTGAACCTCGTCTGCCGCCTCCCCAACGGTTCTCAGGGGATCCGAGTGTTTGTAAGGGGTTTTTCACCCAATGTTCTCTCTCATTTGAGCTGCAACGATCGTCGTTTCCCACCGACCGGTCCAAGATAGCATATATCATCACCCTGCTGTCGGAAAAAGCCCTAGCCTGGGCTACTGCTGTGTGGGATGCCCAAAGTCCCTGCTGTGCCAGCTACTCTACCTTTGCTGAAGAATTCAAGCGAGTGTTTCAAGGTCCTACCAACGGCCCTGACTCAGCCAAACAGCTCCTGACTCTCCGCCAAGGTCGGCGCAGCGTGACGGACTATGCCATCCAGTTCCGCACTGTGGCAGCAGCAAGTGGCTGGAACGACGAGGCGCTCACAGTGTGTTTTTTGAAGGGTCTTTCTGACACCATCCAAGATGAACTGACCACTTGGGAACCACCGGACAACCTCGAGTCCCTGATCAAGTTGGCTTCACGCATAGACCAGCGTCTGAGAGAGAGAGAACTCAACCGTAGACCGCTCACCCTAGCTCCTATCGGTTCCAGCTCCGAGTCTCCACCTTTATCCTCGCTGGCTCCACCAGAACCCATGCAGGTTGGACGCATCTCCCAGGCTGAGAGAGACCGCCGGATGAGGGAGCGATGCTGTCTATATTGCGGCAAACCGGGCCATTTCCGCTCCACGTGTCCCGGGCTCCAGGGAAACGCACTCTCCCGTGCAGGCCTGGGAGGACTGTAGTCTTTTGAGGTTTGTTTTTTCCTGCTGTTTTTTACCACTTTGTGGAGTTTCTTTTGTATTTTGGAGGATTTCCATTTTGTGCCTCTTGGCTTTATTTTTGGACATTGTGGATTTAGTTTCTTTGCCTGAAGATTTTGTTCTTTAATTAAACCACAATCTCTAGTACTGCTGTGTCTGCCTCATCTTCTGGGTTCTGACGATTATTAGTGACTGTTTCTCGCACCGGGTCCTGACACTTTGGTGAAATCACTGTCTTCCTCGATTACTGAAGTATATCTTCACCAAATCTATGCAACCTGGTATTGTTTCTAAAGATTTGAAAATTGCCAAAGTTATCCTCCTCTATAAATCTGGGGAACCAAGATATTTTGCAAATTATCGCCCAACATCTGTACTACCATGTTTTTTGCTAAAATCTAATCAAAAATGGTGTTTAAGAGAATGTTCAAAATTTTAATCAACACTGTATTTTATATGAGCACCAACATGGTTTTGGTAAAACCTATTCCAAAGATATGGGTCTTTTGCAACTTGTGGATAAAAAAAAAAAAATCTAATAATCTTTATGAGGGTCAGCAGATGGACCAAACTACTCAGTAATCTCCTCCATGAAGACTGGGGTGAGCCTGATGGACCAAACTACTCAGTAATCTCCTCCATGAAGACTGGGGTGAGCCTGATGGACCAAACTACTCAGTAAACTCCTCCATGAAGACTGAGGGTCAGCCTGATGGACCAAACTACTCAGTAATCTCCTCCATGAAGACTGGGGTCAGCCTGATGAACCAAACTACTCAGTAATCTCTTTCATGAAGACTGAGGGTCAGCCTGATGGACCAAACTACTCAGTAATCTCCTCCATGAAGACTGGGGTCAGCCTGATGGACCAAACTACTCAGTAATCTCAAATCAAATCAAATCAAATTTTATTTGTCACATACACATGGGTAGCAGATGTTAATGCGAGTGTAGCGAAATGCTTGTGCTTCTAGTTCCGACAATGCAGTAATAACCAACATGTAATCTAACCTAACAATTCCACAACTACTACCTTATACACACAAATGTAAAGGGATAAAGAATATGTACATAAAGATATATGAATGAGTGATGGTACAGAACAGCATAGGCAAGATGCAGTAGATGGTATAGTGTACAGTCTATACATATGAGATGAGTAATGTAGGGTATGTAAACATAAAGTGGCATAGTTTAAAGTGGCTAGTGATACATGTATTACATAAAGATGGCAAGATGCAGTAGATGATATAGAGTACAGTATATACATATACATATGAGATGAGTAATGTAGGATATGTAAACATTATATTAAGTGGCATTGTTTAAAGTGGCTAGTGATACATTTTTACATTATTTCCATCAATTCCCATTATTAAAGTGGCTGGAGTTGAGTCAGTATGTTGGCAGCGGCCACTAAATGTTAGTGGTAGCTGTTTAACAGTCTGATGGCCTTGAGATAGAAGCTGTTTTTCAGTCTCTCGGTCCCTGCTTTGATGCACCTGTACTGACCTCGCCTTCTGGATGATAGTGGGGTGAACAGGCAGTGGCTCGGGTGGTTGTTGTCCTTGATGATCTTTATGGCCTTCCTGTGACATCGGGTGGTGTAGGTGTCCTGGAGGGCAGGTAGTTAGCCCCCGGTGATGCGTTGTGCAGACCGCACCACCCTCTGGAGAGCCCTGCGGTTTTGAGCGGTGCTGTTGACGTACCAGGCGGCGATACAGCCCGACAGGATGCTCTCAATTTTGCATCTGTAAAACTTTGAGTTTTTTCATAATTTTACAATCTATATGAAACCAGTTGTCATCTGTGAATATTGATGAATTTAGGCTCTGAATGTTCCACATGCTAACTGATAGTGATTTCATGCTGCAAAAAGAAAGAATAGAACAGTAAACAATACAGTAACTACTGAGTTGTTCAGAGTGAGATGAACAGGATAACAGTCAGAAATACAGTAACTACTAACTACTGAGTTGTTCAGAGTGAGATGAACAGAAAAACTGTCAGAAAAACAGTAACTACTAACTACTGAGTTGCTCAGAGTGAGATGAACCGGATAACAGTCAGAAATACAGTAACTACTAACTACTGAGTTGCTCAGAGTGAGATGAACAGGATAACAGTCAGAAATACAGTAACTACTAACTACTTAGTTGTTCAGAGTGAGATGAACAGGATAACAGTCAGAAATACAGTAACTACTAACTACTGAGTTGTTCAGAGAGAGATGAACAGGATAACAGTCAGACATACAGTAACTACTAACTACTGAGTTGTTCAGAGTGAGATGAACAGGATAACAGTCAGAAATACAGTAACTACTAACTACTGAGTTGTTCAGAGTGAGATGAACAGGATAACAGTCAGAAATACAGTAACTACTAACTACTGAGTTGTTCAGAGTGAGATGAACAGAAAAACTGTCAGAAAAACAGTAACTACTAACTACTGAGTTGCTCAGAGTGAGATGAACCGGATAACAGTCAGAAATACAGTAACTACTAACTACTGAGTTGCTCAGAGTGAGATGAACAGGATAACAGTCAGAAATACAGTAACTACTAACTACTTAGTTGTTCAGAGTGAGATGAACAGGATAACAGTCAGAAATACAGTAACTACTAACTACTGAGTTGTTCAGAGAGAGATGAACAGGATAACAGTCAGACATACAGTAACTACTAACTACTGAGTTGTTCAGAGTGAGATGAACAGGAGAACAGTCAGAAATACAGTAACTACTAACTACTGAGTTGTTCAGAGTGAGATGAACAGGATAACAGTCAGAAATACAGTAACTACTAACTACTGAGTTGTTCAGAGTGAGATGAACAGAAAAACTGTCAGAAAAACAGTAACTACTAACTACTGAGTTGCTCAGAGTGAGATGAACCGGATAACAGTCAGAAATACAGTAACTACTAACTACTGAGTTGCTCAGAGTGAGATGAACAGGATAACAGTCAGAAATACAGTAACTACTAACTACTTAGTTGTTCAGAGTGAGATGAACAGGATAACAGTCAGAAATACAGTAACTACTAACTACTGAGTTGTTCAGAGAGAGATGAACAGGATAACAGTCAGACATACAGTAACTACTAACTACTGAGTTGTTCAGAGTGAGATGAACAGGAGAACAGTCAGAAATACAGTAACTACTAACTACTGAGTTGTTCAGAGTGAGATGAACAGGACAACATCAAACATTTCTTTTCTTTTTCTCTTTTTTTTTCTTCTTCCTATTCATTGAACAGGTCAACTTTTAGTACAATAGCTGTATGTATGTGTGCATATGGGTGTGTCTCTCTCTTTTGTCTCTCTTTCTCGCTCTCGTTCTCGCTCTCGCTCTCGCTCTCTCTCTCTCTCTCTCTCTCTCTCTCTGTCTGTCTGTCTGTCTGTCTGTCTGTCTGTCTGTCTGTCTGTCTGTCTGTCTGTCTGTCTGTCTGTCTGTCTGTCTGTCTGTCTGTCTGTCTGTCTGTCTGTCTGTCTGTCTGTCTCTCGCTCTGTGTCTCTCTCTGTGTCTCTGTCTTTCTCTGTCTGTCTGTCTGTCTGTCTGTCTGTCTGTCTGTCTGTCTGTCTGTCTGTCTGTCTGTCTGTCTGTCTGTCTGTCTGTCTGTCTGTCTGTCTGTCTCTCGCTCTGTGTCTCTCTCTGTGTCTCTGTCTTTCTCTGTCCATCTCTGTCTCTCTCTCTGTCCGTCTGTCTGTCCGTCCGTCCGTCTGTCTGTATTTCTGTCCGTCCGTCTGTCCGTCTGTCCGTCTGTCTGTCTGTCTGTCTGTCTGTCTGTCTTTGGAATGATAAACAACAATAATAATAGTAATAACAATAATTGTAATAATAAGTAAGTTACTGCTTACTATGCAGATGTTATTATTCAGTGTCTTATCTCTCTCTCTCTCTCTCTCTCTCTCTCTCTCTCTCTCTCTCTCTCTCTCTCTCTCTCTCTCTCTCTCTCTCTCTCTCTCTCTCTCTCTCTCTGTGTCTCCCTCTCTCTCTCTGTGTCTCCCTCTCTCTCTCTGTGTCTCCCTCTCTCTCTCTGTCTCTCTCTCTCTCTCTCTCGGCATGGGAAGACCTCAACAGCAAATACCTCATTGATGCAGTCACCCAGACAAATAAAGAAAAACACCGAAATAATAATGAAAGCATTTCTCATTATGATTATGGACTGAAGTTTTGGCACAGTTTGTAGAGTGCATTGACCTGTTGGGATATAGAGGAAATGACAGAATGTAGTGCTTATGGCCTTGTCATGGTTTCAAGAGTTATTAGCGGGAAGGTACCTCAGTCAGAGATGGGCAAAAGATACAGCTAGAAGTATCTGATTTCAAATACAATATACCTGACAGACCAATGATTCAAAATAAAATACAAGATACTTCTGCAACAATGGAGGCTGCTGAGGGGAAGATAGCTCATAATAATAGCTGCAACAGATACAATGTGATGGCAAATCAAATATACTGAACAAAAATATAAACGCAACATCTAAAGTGTTGGTCCCATGTTTCATGAAATTAAAAAAATAGATTCCAGAAATGTCCCATTACGCACAAAAAGCGTATTTCTCAAAAATGTTGTTTACACATTTGTTTACATCCCTTTTAGTGAGCATTTCTCCTTTGCCAAGATAATCCATCCACCTGACAGGTGTGGTATATCAAGAAGCTGATTAAAAAGCATGATCATTACACAGGTGCACCTTGTGCTGGGGACAATAAAAGGCCACTCTAAAATGTGCAGTTTTGTCACACAACACAATGTTACAGATGTCTGAAGTTTTGAGGGAGCGTGCAATTGGCATAACGACTGCAGGATTGTCCACCAATTGAATGTTAATTTCTCTATCATCGTCGTTTTAGAGAATTTTACAGTTCGTCCAACCAACCTCACAAACGTAGACCCGTGTAACCACGCCAGCCCAGGACCTCCACATCCGGCCTCTTCACATGCAGGTCATCTGAGACAAGCCACCCGGAGAGCTGATGAAACTGTGGGTTTGCAGAACTGAAGAATTTCCCGCACAAACTGTCAGAAACCGTCTCAGGGAAGCTCGTCTGCGTGCTCGTCGTCCTCAACAGGGTCTTGACCTGACTGCAGTTTGGCATCAGAACAACTTCAGTGGGTAAATGATCACTTTCCATGGCCACCTGCATGTCTTTTTATTTGACTTTTTCCACATTTAGTTTAGTTTCTGTTGGACTAAATCTGACTGCTACCATGTCAAATTAGGATGTAAAATCTAACCTAAAAATAAAATCAACGACTTAATTGAATGCGATCAAAATAGCAGTGTAAATGTTTTGGCACTTTATTTGAAGAATATAAAGCTTAATTAATTGAATCAGTGATCTACAGTGACTTCGGAAAGTATTCAGACCCCTTGACTTTTTCCACATTTTATTACCTTACAGCCTTATTCTAAAATGGATCAAATACATGTATTCCTCATCAATCTACACACTATACCCCAAAGCGAAAACAGGTTTCTAGCAATTTATGCAAATTTATTAAAACTGAAATAACTTATTTACATAAATATTCAGACCCTTTGTTTTGAGACTCAAACTTGAGCTCAGGCACATCTTGTTTCCACTGATCATCCTTGAGATGTTTCTACAACTTGATTGGAGTCCACCTGTGGTAAATTCAATTGATTGGACATTATTTGGAAAGGCACACACCTGTCTATATAAGGTGCCACAGTTGACAGTGAACGTCAGAGCAAAAACCAACCCATGAGATCAAAGGATTTGTCCGTAGAGCTCCGAGACAGGATTGTGTCAAGGCACAGATCTGGGGAAGGGAACCAAAACATGCAGCATTAAAGGTCCCCAAGAACACAGTGGCCTCCATCATTCTTAAATGGAAGAAGTTTGGAACCACTAAGACTCTTCCTAGAGCTGGCCGCCCGGCCAAACTGAGCAAATGGAGGAAAAGGGCCTTGAAGGTCCACAGTGGCCTCCATCATTCTTAAATGGAAGAAGTTTGGAACCACTAAGACTCTTCCTAGAGCTGGCCGCCCGGCCAAACTGAGCAAATGGGGGAAAAGGGCCTTGAAGGTCCACAGTGGCCTCCATCATTCTTAAATGAAAGAAGTTTGGAACCACCAAGACTCTTCCTAGAGCTGGCCGCCCGGCCAAACTGAGCAAATGGGGGAAAAGGGCCTTGAAGGTCCACAGTGGCCTCCATCATTCTTAAATTGAAGAAGTTTGGAACCACTAAGACTCTTCCTAGAGCTGGCCGCCCGGCCAAACTGAGCAAATGGGGGAAAAGGGCCTTGAAGGTCCACAGTGGCCTCCATCATTCTTAAATGGAAGAAGTTTGGAACCACTAAGACTCTTCCTAGAGCTGGCCGCCCGGCCAAACTGAGCAAATGGGGGAAAAGGGCCTTGAAGGTCCACAGTGGCCTCCATCATTCTTAAATGAAAGAAGTTTGGAACCACCAAGACTCTTCCTAGAGCTGGCCGCCCGGCCAAACTGAGCAAATGGGGGAAAAGGGCCTTGAAGGTCCACAGTGGCCTCCATCATTCTTAAATGAAAGAAGTTTGGAACCACCAAGACTCTTCCTAGAGCTGGCCGCCCGGCCAAACTGAGCAAATGGGGGAAAAGGGCCTTGAAGGTCCACAGTGGCCTCCATCATTCTTAAATGAAAGAAGTTTGGAACCACCAAGACTCTTCCTAGAGCTGGCCGCCAGGCCAAACTGAGCAAATGGGGGAAAAGGGCCTTGGTCAAGGAGGTGACCAAGAACCCAATTGTCACTCTGACAGAGCTCCAGAGTTCCCCTGTGGAGATGGTAGAACCTTCCAGAAGGACAACCATTTCTGCAGCATCTCCACCAATCAGGACTTTATGGTTGAGCGGCCAGATGAAATCCACTCCTTAGTAGAAGGCACATGACAGCCCACTTGGAATTTGCCAAAAGGCACCTAAAGGACTCTCAGACCATGAGAAACAAGATATCTTTGGTCTGATGAAAGCAAGATTGAACTATTTGGCCTGAATGCCAAGTGTCACGTCTGGAGGAAACCAGGTACTGCTCATCATCTGGCCAATACCATCTCTACGGTGAAGCATGGTGGTGACAGCATCATGCTGTGGGGATGTTTTTCAGCGGCAGGGACCAATAAATAAAAAAGTGTTGAATGGGCTAATAACAACAACAAAAAAGAAAAGTTGGCTGGATGTCCTTTGGGTGGTGAACCATTCTTGATACAAACCCAGGAGGGTTGCAGTTGTTAACACAAGCCGGTGCACCTGGCACCTACTACCGTACCCCGTTCAAAGGCACTTAAATCATTTGTCTTGCACATTCACCCTCTGAACAGCAGACAATTGTCTCAAGGTTTAATTATACTCCTTTAACCTGTCTCCTCCGCTTTATCTACACCGATTGAAGTGGATTTAACAAGTGTCATCAATAAAGGATCATAGCTTTCACCTGGATTCACCTTGTCAGTCTATACAAATCCTTGTATAAAAAAAACTTCCCATCTCTGACCTCAGTGTGTGGTATCAGCTATTCTTAGACTGGAGTTATTGATGACCCTCAGGGGAGAGGATGGAGAGTGATGGAGAGAGAGAGAATATATTAGATATGTGAGAACAATGAAATAGAAAAGGCAGCTGTTATAATTTACTCCATAAAGTTGGAGTATCGTTTCCTTGTAAAAACCTACATTCTCAGGAAAAAGTTCCTCTGAGAGTATGTGCAGTGTGAGAAAACAGAGAGAGAATGAAGGAACATGCATTTGCTATCAGTGAAAGAAAGAATAAGAAAGACATGTTGAGAGAGAGAGAGAGAGAGAGAGAGAGAGAGAGAGAGAGAGAGAGAGAGAGAGAGAGAGAGAGAGAGAGAGAGAGAGAGAGAGAGAGAGAGAGAGAGAGAGAGAGAGAGAGAGAGAGAGAGAGAGAGAGAGAGAGAGAGAGAGAGAGAGAGA